>NC_133328.1:29410274-29541089 GCF_042186555.1 Aquarana catesbeiana | reverse complement strand
CATACTGACATTTCCTGCTTGTAGTGCCCAAAGGAGAATAAACTGTTCAAAAGAAAAATGCAATCCTTCACATTAAGGCCTCATGCACGCAGGCTGTTAAAATAACGTTATGAAAACACCAGTATCTTTGCAGTGATTTTTTTTTTAAACTTTTTTCAGCTTTTTCAATGTGTTTGCAATAGCGTTTTTTTAGCATTTTTCCGCGTTAGCTTTTTTTTAGCTTTTTTTTTTTTTTTTTTTTTTTCAATGGATCAAAAACGTTAAACGTTGGTGAACGATGTTTTTGAGCTTTAGAGTGTTTTTACAGCTGAAAACGTCTCTCAGAACCCACTGGTCCTGGGTTTTTTTTTTTTTTACAGCTTAAAAACGCCTATGCCATTTGCAGCTCAGAACGCCTAGACCCCCCCCTTGTGCGTGTGTGCGTGTGTGCGTGTGTGCGTGTGTGCGTGTGTGCGCGTGTGCGCGTGTGCGCGTAGTGCGCAACATCATCTCACAAAGGGTTTCTTGGCTGCTTCTTTGCACATCTCGGGATCCAGTTTGCTGGAGGTCACACATACACAGATACGCTATGAGTACTTCCAGAGGCATGTCTGCACATATGGCCCCAGTAAAGATGGCAAGAGCAAGAGGATGTCCACCAGCACACCAGGTTTTTCCAGAACGGGTCCAAAGCTTTATTCAGCAATCCCATAGTTATACAGATAGCAATGTTTTGGAGTCCTGCGAGGCTTCGAAACGTTGTTATCTGCTGTAACAATGTGAATAAAGCTTTGGAGATCCATGGTGTGCTGGTGAGATTCTCTTTCTCTGGCTATTCGCAGTTCCAGGCGGTCGCTTCAGCACCCACTTACATGCACAGATATACAGAAATGTGTGTACTGGAACCAGTAAAGATGGTGGCTCTGGAGAAGTGGGGCGAAGACGAGAACCTCCGCTTTAACCAACGCAAAGCACTGGCAGAGACCGGCAACATGTTTACGCAGGTGGTGACATCATCCAGGCCTGCACCAGGATGTGGAATTAAAGCGGTGCTCCCACCCAAAAGGGGAGGCTCCTCTTGTTCGCACCCTCTACTGCCACATTTAGTACTTTGGGGGGGGGGGGGGGGGGGGGTACCTGATTTTGACAGGTACCTGCTCCCACCTGGTAAAATCACCGCACGGCAATCTATGCCATATCCGCCCCCCCCCCCCCTCGCTGCCTTCTGAGACCTGTATGTGTCCCCCGAAGATGACGGGACCATTCAGAGAGTGCAGTGCAACTCGTGCATGCGCAGAAACCGGCTGTGGAGCTTGAAGGCTTCACTGCCGGTTGCCCTTATTTGCAATAACTGCACCTGCACCCGAAGCTGGACAAATCGGCTTCGGGGGTGCTGACATTTTGGGATCCCTAGACAGGTAAGTGTCCTTATATTAAAAGTTGGCAGCTACAGTAAAGTGGAGCTGGAACTCCACTTTAAGAACAAAAATAAATATTTTCTTTTAACCACTTTAAACTGATTTGTAAAGTTTCATTAATATTTTTTTTTCGAATAAATAACAAACATGTTATGTTATACTTCCCTACCCTGTGCAGTAGTTTTGCACAGAGCAGCCCCGATCCTCCTCTTCTCCAGTTCCTGGCTGGAGCCCCTCCCTCTGTTGAGTGCCCCCACAGCAAGCAGTTTGCTATGGGGGCACCAGAGCCGAGCTGCAGCTCTGTGTATCCATTGAGACATTGAGCTGGGCTCTCTCTCTCCCTCTCCCTCTCCCTCTCCCTCTCCCCTCTCCCCCTCCCCCTCCCCCTCCCCCTCCCCCTCCCCCTCCCCCTCTCCTCTCTCTCTCTCTCTCTCTCTCTCTCTCTCTCTCTCTCTCTCTCTCTCTCTCTCTCTCTCTCTCTCTCTCTCTCTCTCTCTCTCTCATCTCTCTCTCCTCTCTCTCTCTCTCTCTCTCCCCTCTCTCCCCTCTCTCCCCTCTCTCCCCTCTCTCCCCTCTCGACAGCAATGGGGCCGCTGCTGTGTCTGAGCCAATCAGGAGGGAGAGTCCCTGGACCGGCCAAGGCACTCATGGACATTGCTGGATAGAGATGGGGTTCAGGTAAGTATGAGGGGGACTGGTGCACACCGAAGGATTTTTTTTTTTTTTTTTTATCCTAATGCATTAGTATAAAAAAAACCACCTGATTTTAAATCGCTTCACTCAAAATTTATATATAATATATATAATATTAACTAGTTGCGGACCGCCCACCGTAGATTTACTGTGGCAGGGCAGCCGCTCTGTACCAGATCAGTACCTAGTATGTGATCTGGCACTTCTGGGTCTGGGGTACGTGCGCTCCCGCTGTGATTATACACATCAGGAGCCAATCAGTGGGTCTAGTGGACGTTCAGGAGAACGGCAGACCTCCGTTCTGTGAGAGGGGAATTGCCTGATCCTGTTTTCCTGCTAAGCAGGAACACTGATCTTTGCATTCCCCTAGTCAAGGCCGCTGATTGGCCGCTCAGCCTGTGTGATTAGTACAGTGACAATGTATAGTATTCGCAGTGATCACTGTATTCGTGTCACTGGTGATGTCATCAGTGTTAGTTCTCCTCCTCCCCCTGCCCCCCCAGTGTCAGATTGCCTGCCGCACTATCAGTCTCATTTAAATTCACTGATCAACGCCATTAGTATACAAAATAATGAGTAAATAAAAAATGTACATTTATATCCAATAGTTTGTAGACTATAACTTTCACACAAACCTATTCATGTACACTCATTGGGATTTTGTTTACCAAAGACCTGTACTTGTCCAAAATTCATGAAGATTTTTTTTTTTTTTTTTTTGAAATATGTTTTATAGCAGAAAGTAAAAAAAAAAGTATTTTTGGTTTTCTTTTTTTCAAAATTGTCAGTCCTTTTTCATATTTGTAATAAAAGATAGAAAACACGGTGGTGATCAAATACCATTAAAAAAATAAATAAATTAATTTAAAAATGAAAAGAAAGCTCTATTTGTGTGAAAAAAAATATGGTATATAAATTTAGTTTGGGTGCAGTGTTGCACCAATTGATCCCTCATTTGGTTAGTAGATCCATGTGTATGGGCCCCACCAGGGGTTGATTATCTAGGCTCCTAGGTGGTGGGAGAGAGTGTTTTTTCATCACTGAGCCTGGCGCTAGAGGTTGTAATGTGTAAATCCTGTAATCCAGTGGGGCACGGAGGGATCAGAGCGTAACAATTTTTGTTGCCTTTTATTAAATTGTTTTCTTTTAGTTATGTTTTGTTGTGTGCTGAGCCGGGATATGCCCAGGAGACTCTGTACTGTACTTTGAACTGAAAATCTGACAATTGCAATTAAAAAAAAAAAAAGACCAGTATCTGCCCCCCCCCCCCAAAAAAAGGTGCCAAATGTGGCACCGGAGGTGGGGAGGAGATAAATGAGCGGAAGTTCACTTTTGGGTGGAACTCCCGCTCTAACTAATGTTTAACCGCTTCAGCCCAGGAAGATTTGGCTGCTCAATGACCAGGCCATTTTTTGCGATTCGGCACTGCATTGCTTTAACTGACAATTGTGCAGTCGTGCGACGCTGTAACCCAAACAAAATTGTTGTCCCTTTTTTTTTTTTTCCCCCACAAATAGCTTTCTTTTGGTGGTATTTGATCGCCTCTGTGGTTTTTTATTTTTTTTTGCTCTATAAACAAAAGAAGAGCGACAATTTTGTAAATAAAC
The DNA here is from genome assembly GCF_042186555.1 of Aquarana catesbeiana. Lineage (NCBI taxonomy): Eukaryota > Metazoa > Chordata > Amphibia > Anura > Ranidae > Aquarana > Aquarana catesbeiana. The sequence goes on along the minus strand of NC_133328.1, from coordinate 29,537,392 downwards.
ACGATTTTACTTTTTGCTTAATAAAAAAAAAAAAAAAGTAGGATATTTATCAAAAAAACAATTTTTTTTTTCTCAGTTTAGGCTGATGTATTCTACATATTTTTGGTAAAAAAAATTGCAATAAGCGTATATTAATTGGTTTGCACTAAAGTTATAGCGTCTACAAAATAGGGGATAGATTTATGGCATCCTTTTATTATTGTTTTTACTAGTAATGGCGGCGATCTGATATTTTTATCGGGACTGCGACATTAAGGCGGACACATCTTTTCGTTTGAGAGGAAGGAGTCTAGTAATGACGCGAGCCTGAGCCAGAGCATGTAGGAGCGAACCGGGTCTTGCTCCTGCTTCATGATTAGACTATGACCTCCAGATTCGTTTGACTGCCTGCCCGCCCCCCCTTTTGCTCTGCTTACTCTCGTGGAGGAGGACATGCTAGCCGAAGGTACGCCGCACACGCCGGTGGAAGTCTGAGCCTGTGTGCCCCAGGGCTGGAGCCCCTGGAGCTGGGCGGTTTCTCTTGCCACTGGTTGTAGGAGAGGGGACTGGAGCAGAATATAAGCTGCCCCCCCCCCTCGCCAGCTACACTAGCACTTCGACCGAGCCACCACTCAGCGGAACGGGAAGACAGGAGATGGCACCTACCTCCCCCTTGGACGTCTCTCTCCTCCTCGCCTGAATATAGTCTCCCGAGCAGCGGAGTGGCTAAGAGGTGGTGGAGCGGCTTCTCCCGGAGACGTTTTTTTACACAGGGTCTCCACTTACAAGGCAGTGAAGTGCAGGACTGTTGAAAGGATACACTCCTTGAAAGGTGCGGCTGGCGAGTACAGCAAAACTGCTTGCAAATCTATTATACTATACTGCATGCCATACTGCAAATAAATCTACGCTAAACACAAGATTAAGGTTTTTTTATCACTACTATTACCATCATAGCACCTAACACCATAGACTGTGTCACGTTATATAAGAACAGACATACTCCAACCAATTATAAAATAAGCAATTCTGGATAGATATGAGATAAATGTAATAATTAATAGAGGGATAAATCTCAGGGAACACAGTAACATTCTCATTTTGCATGAAAAAACTCTGAAAATACCCTGTTTCCCCGAAAATAAGACCTAGCGTGATTGTCGGTGATGGCTGCAATATAAACCCTACCCCCCAAATAAGCCCTACCCTGTTTCCCCCGAAAATAAGCCCTACCCTGAAAATAAGACCCACAAGGACTTTAACTAGGGCTTATTTGGGGTAGGGCTTATATTGCAGCCATCACTGAAAATCACGCTAGGTCTTATTTTCGGGGAAACAGGGTAGATACAATCTTCCTGGAGTGCATTTATAACAGATAATTTAATTGACCGCAGTGGAGGAGCGGAAGTGAAAGGACTCCGAAAATGTGTAGGACGGGACTGTAAGGGTTTCCTACTGGTCAAAAAAATTGCACTTCACTTGCTTATATTCAAACAGAGGGGAAAGAGGAATAAAAAGAGGGGATGAGGAACTCACCATCCCTCCACTAGCCCTCTAACGCACACTTGGTGGAAGAGTACACCTCTATAACTGACTAAGATAAGTAATGGACCCTACTGAAATTAATTTTTATGAACCTTAAATTATATTGAACAGATAAAAAATGAGAAGGGTGAAATGAAATATAAAAACAACTGATATCGCTAACGCTTTTAAAACATACTACAGTGCACTATATGCAATTTAGAAATAAGGAGACGCGAAAAGAGGAAGAGACTAGAAAATCTAAATACAGGAATATCTAGCGGAAGTCAACCTACCAAAAATAACAGCAGAAAGCGCAGAAACTATTGGAGGAACCTATTACTCAAGACGAAATTTATAAAGCCTTAAAACAAACACCAGGTGGGAAAAAGCCCCACAGATGGGGTTTTTTAATTAAATATTATAAAAGATTCAAAGAACAATTAGTCCCAGAATTATGTAACTATCTGAATAGAATAGGGAAGAATGAGGAAATAAGAAAAAGAATTTCTCCTTGCAAATATTTCAGTTATACCAAAAGCGGGAAGGATAGAACCATTTGTTCTAGTTATTGGCCCATAGCGTTGTTGAACGCTGACACAAAACTATACGCAAAAAGTTCTGGCATTGAGACTAAAAAACTTCATGCCAGACCTGATGACGTAGATCAAGCTGGCTTTTGTACCAGGAAGAGAGGGTAGTGATACTAGCATAAGAACCATGCTATTGATGAACAAAGAGAAGGAGGTAGGTCCCCAATGATTTAATATCGATCAATGCATTTGATCAAGTCGATTGGGGATTATGGTGGATAGCATTTCGGAGTATAGGGTTGGGACCAAGAATTATGAGATGGATTAGCAATTTATATAATCATCCCACAGCCAGGGTTGGGGTCAATGGGAGTATGATGTCTGCTTTTGAGATGTTCAATGGGACAAGGCAAGAATGCCCCCTCTCCTTACTCCTTTATGTAATTGCACTAGAACCACTATTCTCAAAAATATGAAATAATGTTGATATAGAGGGAGTAAAAGGCAGAGAGGAAGAGCATGAAGTTGCCGCATATGTAGACGACCTACTCCTATACATGACCAATCCAAGGCTGTCGCTACCCAGCCTAATGAAAGAATACAGAGAACTTTCGAACGTTAAGATCAATCCCATAAAAACTGTAATGTTGAGTCTTGGAGTAAGTAAGAGGAAAAATTATTACAACAAGAATTTCACCTTTACTTGGGAAAGAGAAGAAATAACATATCTATGAATTAAAATAACACCCACCGTAGACAAGTAATATCAAGCAAATTAATTCCCTCTACTCAACGAAATTAAAACGGAGATAAAAATATGTCAAGGAGACCAATTTCATGGATAGGGAGAATAAATATATTAAAAATGGTGATATTACCAAAAATAATTTATAAAGTACGGAGACTACTGGGGCTTCCCTCCAATATTTCCTGCCATCCACCAATCCAAGGTAACCCCATGTTTCTCCCGTCCACTTTACACAAAGTCTTTGAACAATGGAGCACTAAGGGTCTTACTTAAGTTACCTCGTATCTTAATAACCCTGGCAAATTTTTAAATTCTTCCAAACCTTATCACGCAAATTCTCCTTACCATTGATGCACGTCTTCTTCTACCACCAATTAGTCAACTATCTACGATTATGCTGTGGCCCTGGGAAGGATCCCCTCCAAAAGTCCTTTATCGATACTCTACTGCACAGAGATGATTACTCCATTTTCTGCCTATACTCTCACCTCATTACTCATGAAACGGACAAATATCATCTTAAACCATTCCAAACATGGTCTAAAATATTTGAAGACGAAGATATTCCGGAGAAAATCCTTGAGGGGTACAGACAAGTACACAAACTTACCATCTCCGAAACGTGGCATGAAACACAATTCAAAATTATCCACAGGGCATACTATCCTTTCCGTGTCAATAAGGTAGAACCAACCCAAGAGCAGTGCCCCTGGTGTTCCACACCGCGCCCCACACTCCTTCACCGCCTTTGGAGTACCAGCCCATCAAGATATATTGGGACTCTGTGCTCAACTTTATATGCAAGATCACTAAATACGGATTCCGAGACAACACCTTATATGCATGTTTGGCTGCGAATCACGCTTACCCACTCCACCAGAAAAGAGGCCACTCACCATCTCCCACTGGACTCATATCTGCCTCCTGGTAGCACGCAGAACTATCATGTCACATTGGATCAAGTCAACACCGCCAAATCGGCTGTGAAAAAAGCCCTCCTATGGCTCTTCTGTATGGCGAGATTGCACACTATTGTGACGGACTTTCGCTCCATGTCACGATTTTTCAAGAAATGGCGTAAATACATGTAACACACGTTTGACCGAAAGGATCTACAAAAGCTCATGCAACCATTTCGCTATACGGACTGGTACCTCAAACGAAACCTTACAAATTCCCTAGGCAACCTCAAACTATCCAACCTATCTGACCCTTTGGCTTTTTTTCCGCCCTGAACCATGAAAGCAAACTCTTGAAGCTCACTGACGTTCCTGATTCTTTCGTCTCCACATCTGTTAATCTCAACCATGGCCACTGCTGTAGCTAGTTAATTGTCTAAAGTTACCAATTAAATATTCCAAACGTTGCTTCCACTCCTGAAGGCACTAAGGTATACACTATCACATCATCCCAATGTTGTATTAATGTTATACAGGTAATTTGTATCTTCATACCATCCCTCCCCCTTCCCCATACATCCCCTCGCCAACTCCCTTAAACACCTTTCCCAATTGTTTATTTTGGTTTATCTTTGCCTGTTTTTGGCTTTTTTTTTTTTTTATTATATGACTATATATGCCTCCAAAAATCTACTTACTACTTGCCAATGTAATGTACAACACCCAATAAAGATTTTTCAAAAAAAAAAAAAAAATGTATAAATTCCAAATGCTCCCGATGGAAATAACAACATCAAGCTTTTTTTAAAGTAATAAAAACAATAATTTTGAAATGCGTATGGCAGAATAAAAAAGCTAGGGTAAATAATAATTTGTTAACTAGGAAAAAAAAAGAGGGATGGCACTCCCAGGCGTAAAAAGGTACTATAAGGCAGTTATTTTAGCAGGATTAGTTGAATGGGCAATAAACACTAAAAAGAGATGGTGAAAATGGAAGACACACTTTATGCGACACAACTTCAAAAAATGATTTGGATTCCACCAAAATATAGAACACATAGTATAAATTCACATGAGATGACTAAAACAGTACTGAAAATATGGGATACACTCTACCGACAAGAAAAATGGAAATATAATTCCCCTTTAATTTCATTAACGGGCACAATTTTTTTCACTCCAGGGAATTGGACACGGATGGGAAGACAAATGGGGATTGCACAATTAAAGGATATCACAATTCACGGGAAAATCATGACAAAGCAGGATTTAATAACGACTCACGGGTGGTACTATTTAAATGAATTGGAATATCTACAAATAAAACACTTTATAAGCACAATCCCCCAACCAATTAGAGATGAGAAAGAGTTAACACCAATGAGCTCTGTAACACAAAAATGTAAGACACGGAATATCTAACCCTACCCTTCATAGAAAAATGGCAACAGGACATAGGCATAAAATTAGATGAAACACAAATGGTAGGTGCAGTACATAACTATACATCGGACATAACCTCCATAGAGGTAAACTATAAGTGCATGGTGCGTTGGCATTTGACACCAGAGAGAATCAATAAATCTCAGCCAAATAAGTCCCCACAGTATTGGAGGAACTATTAACAACTAGGAACAACAATGCACATATGGTGGGAGTGCCCAGAGATAAAAGAATATTGTCAGGGAATATTAGAATATACGAAGACTATAACAGGGGAAAAGATCCCACAACACCCCTGGAATTATCTGTTCCATGGGACAAGTAAAACAAGGAAACAATATAAAAACTTTGGTGCCGTTCCTGCTCAACGCAGCAAAAGGACTTATCCCAAAAAAATGGTTGGGCTCTAGGAAGCCAAGCATAAAAGAGTGGTCTCAGAGAGTGGATCATATTAGTGACATGGAATACCTATGCAGTGCGGAGCAGGGACGGATTGAAAGTTCTAGAGCAATCTGGGCGAAATGGAGTGTGTTTAAAGTGGGGTTCCACCCAAAAAACAAAAATACCTGTAAAAATTCTTAAAAAAAAAAAAAAAAAAAATTTGGATATTTTTTTTTTTTTTCACTTACCTCTAAATGCCTGTTGCTAGGTGGTCCCTCGTAGTCTGCCTTTTTCCTTTGCCTGGGCTGGTGACATCACTTCCCCCCAGGCACAGGAAGGGCTCCGCTCTGCTCCCTCCCTCCTGTCAATCATCTGGGACCCATTACAGGTCCCAGGTGATTGAGCGGCCAATCGCGGCGCCGCTCGCGCATGCGCAGTGGGTGCCAGGCTGTGAAGCCACAGCCTGGCGCCCACAGTTGAAATGCCGACAAGCGGAGGGGGGGGGACGAGCGGGGCTTCGATCCCCTGCATCGCTGGACCCAGGGACAGGTAAGTGTCCAATTAAAAGTCAGCAGCTGCAGTATTTGTAGCTGCTGACTTTTAATTTTTTTTTTTTTTTTTGACGGCCCCCCTGGGTGGAACTCCTCTTTAAACACTTCCCGCCCGGCCTATAGCAGAATGACGGCGGTGGTTGCGTTATCCTGACTGGGCGTCATGTGATGTCCTGCAGAATAACAGCTGCCATGCGCCAGTGGGGGCGCGCATCGCGGCGAACAGTGGTGCGTTGTGTCAGTCTAACACACCGTTACACCGATCTCGGTAAAGAGCCTCCTACGGAGGCTCTTTCCCGCGTGATCAGCCGTGTCCAATCACGGCTGATCACGATGTAAACAGGAAGAGCTGGTGATTGGCTTTTTCTCACTCGCGTCTGACAGACGCGAGTAGAGGAGAGCCGTTCGGTGGCTCTCCTGACAGGGGGGGTCTGCGCTGATTGTTTATCAGCGCAGCCCCCCCTCGGATGCCCACACTGGACCACCAGGGAGGCACATAACATGTGGATGGCCAGGTATATCCCCCATGGCCATCCACATGTGCAAATTAATGCCAAATCTGTGCCAATCAGTGCCCACATATGGGCACTGACTGGCACCATTATGTAACAGAATAATTAAGTGATGCCCAGCAATAGTACCCATCAGTGCCGCCTACCAGTGCCCATCAGTGCCACCTCATCAGTGCAACCTCATTGGTGCCACCTCATCAGTGCCCATCAGTGCAGCCATATTAGTGCCCATCATTGAAGACGAAAACGTACTTATTAACAAAAAAATTAACAGAAACAATGAAAAACTTGTTTGTTTTTTTTCAAAATTGTTGTTCTTTTTTTTATTTGTTGCGCAAAAACTAAAAATCACAGAGGTGATCAAATACCACCAAAAGAAAGCTCTATTTGTTAGAACAAAATGATAAAAAATTTAGTTTGGGTACAGTGTTGCATGACCGCACAATTGTTATTCAAATTGCGACAGCGCTGAAAGCTGAAAATTGTCTTGGGCAGGAAGGTGTCTAAGTGCCAGGTATTGAAGTGGTTAAAATGTCAGAAAAGTACTCGCAGGGATTGATTGAAATAGTCTAAGGTAATGAGCATAACAGACTAGAAAGGGAGGGTGGGTGGGTGAGGGGTTTTTGCAGTTATGAATGATGTTAAGAGGTAATTTGAATATTTGTGTTATGTATATTCATAAAAAAATTTCTAACAAAAGATTAAATTATAAAAAAAAAAAAAAATTATGGCGGACATATCAGACACTTTTGACATTCATGGACAATTATACAGTGATCAGTGCTATAAAAATGCATCGATTACTGTGTAAATGTCACTGGCAGGGAAGGGGTTAACACTAGGGGGCGATCAAGGGGTTAACTGTGTTCCCTAGTGTGTTTCTAACTGTGGGGGGAGTGGACTGTCTAGGAGGAGAGAGAGACCGCTGTTCGTACATAGTATGAACACACGATCTGTCACCTCTCCCCTGAAAGATATGGGCAGGGCAGGGATATGCAATTACACACACAGATCCCGGTTCTCGCGCTGTCATGAGCGATCGCAGGAGCCCGGCGGTCATCGCCCCTAGTGGCCAAAAGGTGAAGCGACGTAACATAACGTCGTTTCGCCCAGCTGTGCTGTTCTGCAGCGGCTGGTCAGCAAGCGGTTAAGAGGGAAGGGGGGATGGAGGCAGGAGAGAGGAACTTATGAAATTTTCCGCTTTTGAGGCCGGGTTCACATATGTGCGGCCGCAGTTTTCAGCTGGGGTTCCAGTGCATTTCTGTTCACAGGTTCAGGTCAAAATTTTTTCCTGAATGCGCACCTGAACCAGACCCAAAAACGTACAGGACCCTTTTGGAAACCACACCGCGGCCACCTCGGACATGTGTGAACCGTCACCATTGAGAGCCGGTCACACTCGCATGTCATGCGAATTGGATGCGGTGAAAACCACACCCAATTCACATATATGTGAACCCAGCCTAAGGTTTTATTTTCAGTGTGAGATCTCTTCTTATTTTTACATAGTAGCAGTTTGGGACACTCTACAGGTGATGCAGTCTGCACTTTTGCTGAGCAGATGTTGAGTGGAAATAAGCTGCAGGATACGCCACATAGGGGTTTATTTTTGTTCAGCAATTCAAAGTCAACAGAATTATAATTCGTTTCTATCCTTTCTTTCCCATTCCAGGGTCCCGGCTGTTGCTCCGACTTGGCAGTCTCCTTTCACTACGTAGATGCTACAACAATGTACCAGCTGGAGTATTTGGTGCATCACCTCCGCCCCTATGGCTACAAACACAGATACGATCCTGAGACTCAAAGTCCACCCGAGCCGATCGTAAAAGAGGCAGCCGCCAAGGAAGTGAAGACCGAATGAAGGACAAAACTTCTTTCCAGGGAAGATAAAGTGCACTGAGGTTTAACCTGGAAGAGCAGCGTCTGGCCCGGATCCACACAAGAGCATGCCAGCAACTATCGCAAGTCGTTTTCTAATTGGACTAGCCACATTGGAGACATTCCTTCAAATCTGTGCAATGTTCCGGATCTTTTTTATCTCATTGGTGACATTTCTATGATCCATTTTGGTGATCATGTGACGTGGTTAATCACAAGAAACTTTTTGGTTGACAATCATATACTTTGTACATATCTTGTACAAAATTATTCAAATGTTAATTTGTTTTTGAATGAATTGTTATGAAGACCTCTATCGTGCTTCAGAGAGGCATCTGACATAAACGGGTAATATATGAAATTGCCTGTTGTGTCTGTAGTTTTGGAGAAGTAATGATACATATTACTGAATGAAAGTAGAACTACGAGTGAAATCAAAAAATTACAGAAATGAAGCAGTCTGTCACTAACATTACAGCCCAACTCCTGGAAACGTAGACCGTATCCCTTCCTTCCATATGACGGCATCCCAGAACGAGAGACGGACGGCGGGGTGGGCGGCAAGCAGTTAAAGACATTTTTTTTTTCTAGTTTTAAATGGAGTGGGGAAGGATTGGAACTCTGGTCAAATTTTTACCTTAAAAATTGTATTTTTTGAAGTTAGAGAGGAACTTAAAGTGGATGTAAACCCGGTTCATGAAATCTGACCTAGGCACATATATCTGTAGTGTTTACTTATCTCTCTCCAAAGCCCTAAGCCCCATGTTTTTCTGCTGCTCCATTCTTCTGTTATCAGCATGATAACTTCTGACAAGTTCTCCGACATAGGAGATTAAAGCAGCTGGAAATTTGTGTCTGGGAGGGTGCTATAAATAGTTTAGCAGAGAGCTGGTCCATTCACAGCTCTGCAAATATCTTCGTTCCTCTGCCTATTTGGCCGGGGGGGGCTGCCTTTCCTCCAATCAGCTGTCACACAATATATGCCGAGACTCCCCTCCCACTGCTGAAACGGGAAGAAACAATTCTAACAAGATGTGCACTTTCTAAAGTGTATATATAGAAAGCTGAAGACCGCAGATATACATGTTAAACCTTTTGTAGGGAGATTTGTTTCATCCCTGTGTATCATCTGTAGCTGTTCACTTCACTGTGTATAGGAGAGGGTTTACATCCACTTTAAAGGTCAAGTTCACCTTTGGAACATGTTACACCTGTATTAAGGGTGGAACATGTAACATGTTCCTGCTCCTGCCTCCTCCATTCAATGAGTGAATGCCTACATGTACCATATGCCATTGTGGCTGACAGTTGAAGTTCTCAATGAGCTGCGACGGTGCTGGTGAGCGCTCTCGTAGTCCATTGATTCTTCCTGCGATTCAGCAACTGCCTGCCCATACCAGGTAGGGCAGACAGTTTTCTAAGTGTCTGCAGGATCCAGGCATTGCACCTAGAAACTGCTGATTGTGGGTGCTATGCCTTACAGACTTCAGTGAAAAAATAAATATATGCACATTTTTTAACTGAAAAAAAAAAAGTGCATTTTTAAAATTTTTTGTAAAAGGTGAACTTATCCTTTAAACACCCCCCCACTCCAGGGTTGATTGTAATTTTAACCCCTTCCTATTTGGTATGGTGTGTTGAGATGTACTGGCATACTCCCCTGCCTGGCCAATCCAGCGGAGTCCCACTGTGACCTGCCGAAAGCCACCACACTCTGGATTCCACACCGCCATCTTTGTGACGTCATCAGGAGGCCAACTGTCTTATCCGGGTCCTAGCAGCCGGCCTCCTGATGACGCTCACTGTGCATACTCAGTGGGTTCTACACAGCCCTGATGCATCCTGGGATCCATGACGTGGGTATCCCAAGAGGCTTTGGGCAGGGGGTATGTCATTCTGGTTTGGGCCAGAAATGTGGAAGCGCAAAAAAAGACATTCTCTGATGTAAAAAAAAAAAAAAAAGTTTAACCACTTCAAAACCGGCCACTGTATATATACGTCCTGTACTTTGGGGGGGGATATCTGAATGATGCCTGTAGCTACAGACATCATTCAGATATCATTATTTTCAGCCGGCGATTCTGTGCACGAATGATCATAGCAGCAGCTCCGCCACTTGATCGTTCTTATAGGGGAGGGGACGCCCCCCCGCCGCCATCCGGTGCTTCTCTGGGCTCTCCCGTGCCATCGGGAGCCCGGAGAATGAATCGGCTGGCGCCGGATGAGGACGATAGAGATTTCTGGTGACCAGACGGTCACCAGTCATCTCTATGACCGTCGGAGGCCCGGGCGCGATGTTATGACGTCACACCCGGGTACCCGGAAATAACCGAAGCACACACACACACACACACACACACACACACACACACACACACACTTACATTACGCATACATGCAAACAGAAATGCTTGTGTAATGCCTGTCTGCATATGAAAACAATGATCATGCTGCACACGTTATTCTGCTGTGTTAATGCTAGTGACAGACTGCGTTATATTTGTCATTGCTGATTTTGCCTGTAGTCCCACTTTAACCCCAGCCTTGTCCAGGGCACCCTCTGTTACCTATACTTGCATATGCTGCCACGCAGAACACCACTATGTAAAAAATCCTGATGCCTCTGGGTATGGGAAAGCATGTGTCATGTCACCTGCCTTCCCACAATGCAATGCGTAGGACCTAAGCAGCCAATCACAAGGTTGTCACATGGAAAGGGGAGGTGTGGCAATTGGTGGCAACACTGGGGGGGAGATTTAGCCCAGGTTCACACTGATGCAGTGTGGGATTCGCAACGATTCCTGTGCTTTTCCCGCACCGCATCACAATCGCACTCCCTTCATGTGAACAGCTGCAGGTATCAATGTTAAAATAACGAAACCCTAAAAATGGTTCACAAAACACAGTGCAATTGGCTGAATCAGATCGCATAGGTGTGAACACCCATGCGATCTCATTCCAGTGTGGGGGAAAAAAAGGAGGTGCATGCACCTTTTTTGTGCGGGTGTGGTGCAGGAATGTGAAGCGATTCCTGTCCAAAACCACATGCGGTTCCCTGCACCGCTCCTGTGTGAACCCAGGCTTACTAAAACTGGAGCACTCGGAATCTGGTGCAACTGTGCATGGTAGCCAATTGGCTTCCAAGTTCAACTTGTTTAATTAAAATGGAATTAAAGTAAACCCGAAAAATAATAATTTTAATTAAGGCTTGCACTTTGTACAGTATAGGATTTCATGTCATCTGTGCCCAGTCTTGCCATGAAGAGTTAATCCAGCTCTGAGCAGTCCTCTTATCTTTTTTCAGTGAGATAAAAACTTACACACAGAGAAATAGTAGTCAGTTCTTCCCCCTTGCTGTGACAGACAGGTGATTTACATATCTCATGCAGGAGCCTGAGAGAGACATTCTGTGTACTTCAGATCCCCTCCTCCTTTCTTCTCCAGCTCTCCCAGGATTGGCTGCTCTACACCTCAGCATGATCGCGCATGCTGAAGTGATGTGGTGACTTTTCTGGGTTTTGACTGAATGTTATTGATCATAGCAGAAGTTCAGTGTAAAAGATACACAGGAGAAAATGCATATTGACAAGGGGAGTGTAGAGGTGGGCGGGGAGTCTACTGACATCACAACTCCGCCCACCGAGTTCCAGCCAACAGACCCGCCCAAAGAATCTGCAGTTTTTCGAGTCTCATAACAGACAGAGGGGAGACATTTGACAGGTAAAGATACATGCAGGAGGCATCTATATCCTTATAGATAACCCCTATGGCAGTAGTTTAGAAAGGATGAGAGTGGGTTTACATCCACTTTAAGCTTTGACAATGAAACCTAGAAGCTGATTGGTTTATATGTAGAGCTGCCCCCCCCAAGGTGTTGCTGGGGATTTGAAGGGGAGACAGCAGTGATTTTGGTGGCAGGAGAAAGGCAGTAAAGGTAATACAGGCACCAGAGGCTGCATAGGACACCGTAGGGGAAGGCTGTTTTGATTTGGGGGGGGTAAAACAGTCTGTAATGTGCCATACATACGGCGCTAGAAAACCGTTTCCTGCACTGAGGAGCTCCAACAATCAGATCCCTTTAAAACAAAGACAGACAACGCACAAATCACTCCCAAGAGGTTTAGTATACGCATTTCACATTGACATTGATTAAGCACAGCAGTGTGAAATGCGTTTGCTAAACCTTGGGAGTGATTTGTGTATTGTCTGTCTTCATTTTTAATGGATCTGCAATAAAAAAAATGCTATGCTTGAAGTCCTGCCACTTTTGTTTCATGTTTGTTTTCACTTTTGTTTCATGTTCTACTTGGTTGTGGACCATGCAGGCACCCAGCTTTACACGACAGCAGAGGATCTCACAGGTACCTTGGAAGCGGTGTGCCTTTCCAGTCTTCCTTAATTGCCTTCCTTTTGCTTAGTTCCCAGTGTGAGTTACAAGTCTGCAGAGCCCCAGTTTACACATGGCTGTGGACTCTCTGTGACCGGACTGATTGGCCCAGTGCTGTCACATGCTCCTTTATACTTGGACGTACCAGGTACAGTAATACCTTAGATTACGAGCATAATTTGTTCCAGAAGAATGCTTGCAATTCAAAGCACTTGTATAGCTAGTTTCCCCATAGAAGTCAATGGAAACTCCACAGTGACTTCTATTGTATGCAGTGCCGCATGTGGCCAGAGGTGGGGTGGGGGGGGGTGGGGGGGGCGCCGGAGACACTGGGAACCAAGCGTTTTTCGAGTGCATCTGAGCAGCTCCGAATGTCACCGGCGCCCCCCGCACCTCTGGCCAAATGCGGTACTGCACACCACAGAGGCTTGTTATCCTGCTGGACAACGCTCGCAAACCGAGTCGGGATTTAAAAAGAGTAAAGTAGCTCGTATTGCGAAATGCTCGTTACTCGCAGTCCGAGGTATTACTGTATTTCCTTTTGGCTCCAGGTACTGAATGGAACAGCTGGGGAGCAAGGGAAAGGTGTATACTGCAGAGAAGGGGAAGAAGATTAAAGCAAGCCTGTTGCTTTGCTCTAAATGAGCACAAATTTTGTACAGTTTACAACTCGCTAATGGCATGGAATGACATATGATGTGTATGCGAGTTGGTAAAGCTTTAGAAGAGCTCAGCCCAGAGTGGCCTTAGATTCCCTCCCATGTGATTTCTATTACCCAGAAGTGTGTTTTCTGAATTGCCTTATTTAAATACTTCTAGAGTAAAGTTTTTTTGTTCACCCTGTTGTTGTTTTTGTTGCCCTTTTGTGTCTGCCTGATATTAAAGCGGTTGTATAGTCTTTTTTTTTTTTACTTTTACCTACAGGTAAGCCTATAATAAGGCTTACCTGTAGGTAAAAAAAATATCTCCTAAACCTGTACGGTTTAGGAGATATTCCCCTTGCTATGAGCCGCTGACTGCAGCGGCGCATGCGCACAGGGGATTCTCGGCTGAAGGCCCGGCAACTGCCGGACCTTGCCGGGAAAGAAATCTCCCGCGCGCATGCACATCGCGGCTCCAGCCACTCACAGCGCTGGAACCGCGATACCCGGAAGACACGCCGAGGCAACATGTCAGCTACCTCGGCATGGACCAGGTAAGATACCGACGCCTCATTCTAGGGTAAGTATTTCATAATGAGCTAGCATGCGGTGCATACTAGCTCATTATGCCTTTTGCTTTACAGGTGTAAAAAAAAAAAAAAATTTTAGCGGGTATACAACCGCTTTAATATGAATTTATAACCAAATGCTGGAAGGTGTTGCAATGCAGTATGTAGACTTTCATGGCTCCTGTCCTTACCAGAATTCCCTGTATGTGATTAGAGCATTTTAATGTAAGTAAAACAAAATCCTTTGCAGGTTCTCTGAGCCTTTGATGTAATGTGTCAGTACACTCGTACACTCTTACCCTCTGATTTGCCTTATCCCAGATTTGTGAGGTCCATAATACCTCTGTGCTTCATCCATAGTGCTCAAGATAAGCAATAGGCCACTAGACCCAAGAACCAGGGAGGTAGTGTAAGGCATGGTGGGGGGTTACTGGATAGGCGAATAGCTGCAGGTTTGGGTAAGGGGCCCTTTTCAGAGAACGAATGGGCAAAGTGACAGTGGGTCTTTCAGGTGAACTTGTTTTCAAGGTTAAGTTCACCATCATTTTTTTTTTTTTTTTTTCCCCTAAATTCCAGCTCCCCTATGTACCAATATAGCATTAAAAGAAAAGTAAAGGCATTTTTTTTTTGTTGCACATTCATATTTACCTAGGTGGATGCAGTATGGGTCCGATGCTGCATCTGTACCCTGTCACCTTTACACTTAGAACCGAGCGATCGTACATCACTGATTGCTCGGTTTTCAGAGCTCCATGAGCAGAGAGCTGTAGACTGTCAGTCACAGCTCCCTGCTCTTCTCCCTCCTCGCTCATTGGAGCACTGGGCTGTGGAGGAGCAGCCATCTCAGCGGCTTGCTGAGACGGGTGTCGGTCCAGGCACCTGGCGCATCCAGACTCCGTGGTTGGGATGACACGGTGCCTGGACTGACATTGGTGATGTCAGCAGAGAGTGGACTTCAGCTCGCTCTCTGCTTAAAACGGGTCACAGGAGTGCAAAAAGAATTGCACTCCTGTGAGATCCATAGGAGAAGCCCAGCCAAACAAGCTTTGTCTATACTTCTCTTTTAATGCACTTGTTTTTCAAAAAATAAAATGGCTTTCTGTTAATTCTACACCGACTTACCTCACTCTCTTCAAAGCTGTTTAAACACACTGCTCAATTACTTCTGCCTTTCTTCCTGGACAGACTTTAGGTCATGACACAGGAAGGAGTTGACCAGCTGAAGGTAGGTGATGCTGGGTGTGTCCTGTCAGAAAGTAGCTACCCCTCAGAATATGTAACGGAAGTGACTTTGCGGCACGGCCATCTTGGTACACCCGCACTCGCCTAAAGTCAGAAGGCGGCAAGCAGACATCTTTTTACACCCACCGAAATCTTGCATTTCACCCTTATTTTTACCAGTAAACTCAGCTTATACTGTGCCTTGCAAAAGTATTCACCCCCTTGGAATTTTTCATGTTTTGTTGCCTCACAACCTGGAATTAACATGGATTGTTTGAGGATTTGCATCATTTAACTTACAGAACATGCCCACAACTTTGAAGATGTATGTTTTTTTTTTTTTTTACATATATATTGTGAAGCAAACCACAAATAGGAACAAATAACAGGAAAAAGTCAATGTGCATAGCTATTCACCCCCCTAAAGTCAATACTTTGCAGAGCCACCTTTTGCCGCTATCACAGCTCCAAGTCGCTTTGGATACGTCTCTATGAGCTTGCCACATCGTACCACTGGGATTTTTGCCCATTCCTCCTTCCAAAACTGCTCCAGCTCCTTCAGGTTGGATGGTTTGCGCTTGAGAACAGCAATCTTTAAGTCTAACCACAGGTTTTCTATTGGATTTAGGCCTGGGCTTTGACTAGGCCATTCCAACACATTTACATGTTTCCCCTTAAACCACTCAAGTGTTGCTTTAGCAGTGTGTTTGGGGTCATTGTCCTGCTGGAAGGTGAACCTCTGTCCTAGCCTCGAATCACACACAGAGTGGTACAGGTTTTGCTCAAGAATATCCCTGTATTTAGCACCATCCATCTTTCCCTCAACCCTGACCAGTTTCCCAGTCCCGACTGCTGAAAAACATCCCCACAGCATGATGCTGCCACCACCATTTTTCACAGTGGGGATGGTGTTCTTTGGGTGATATGATGTGTTGGATTTGTGCCAGACATAGCATTTTCTTTGATAGCCAAAAAGTTCAATTTTAGTCTCATCAGACCAGAGCACCTTCCTCCATACATTTTGGGAGTCTCCCACGTGCCTTTTCACAAACTCAAAACGTGCCATTTTGTTTTTTGCTGAAAGTAATGGCTTTCTTCTGGCCGCTGCCATAAAGCCCAACTCTATGGAGCGTACGGCTTATTGTCGTCCTATGTACAGATACTCCAGTCTCTGCTGTGGAACTCTGCAGCTCCTCAAGGGTTACCTTAGTTCTCTGTACTGCCTCTCTGATTAATGCCCTCCTTGCCCAGTCCGTGAGTTTTGGTGTGCGGCTGTCTCTTGGCAGGTTTGCTGTTGTGCCATGTTCTTTCCATTTGGTTATGATAGATTTGATGGTGCTTCTAGGGATTATCAAAGATTTGGATATATTTTTATAACCTAACCCTGACTTGTACTTCTCAACAACATTGTCCCTTACTTGTTTGGAGAGTTCCTTGGTCTTCATGGCAGTGATTGGTTAGTGGTTCCTCTTGCTTAGGTGTTGCAGCCTCTGGGGCCTTTCAAAAAGGTGTGTATATGTAATGACAGATCATGTGACACTTAGATTGCACTCAGGTGGACATCATTTCACTAATAATGTGACTTCTGAAGGTAATTGGTTGTACCAGAGCTTTTTATGGGCATCATAACGAAGGGGGTGAATACATACGCACATGCCAATTATGATTTTTTTTATTTCTGAAAAATAGTTTTATGTATATATTTTTCTAATTTTACTTCACCTCACCAACTTAGACTATTGTGTTCCGATCCATCACATATAATTCAGATTAAAAAAACATTGAACTAAAGGCTGTAATGTAACAAAATAGGTAAAAATCCAAGGGGGGTGAATACTTTTGCAAGGCACTGTATCGTGTCGTACAGTATTATAAAATCCGTGACACTGTTTTGATGAATTTTAAAAGCAGCAGCAAGCCTGCTGATCGCACAGGTTTGCTAATCTGACAGACCACTGCTGCTTTTAAGATTTAACATCAAAACAGTTTGACGGACTTCAAAACACTGTATTTCACGATATAAGCTATTTACTGGTAAAAATATGTTTAACATGCAAGACTTCGGTGAGTGTAAAAAGATGTCCGCTTGCCGCCTTCTGATTGTAGGCTTAGTGCGGGTGTACCAAGATGGCCGCGACAGAACGTCACTTCGGTTGCACTTTTTGAGGGGTAGCGGCTTTCTGATAGAACACAGTGTGTGCTAATGAAGTTAGCTGGTCAACTCCTTTGTCATGACCTAAAGTCTGTTCAGGAAGTAAGGCAGAAGTAATCGAGCAGTGTGTTTTAAACGGCTATGAAGAGAGTGAGGCAATCCTGTGTAGAACTACCGTAAAGCTGTTTTATTTTTGCAAAACGAGTACAATAATGCTATGTTGGTACATAGGGGAGCTGGAATTTTAGCAAAAAAAAAAGTGAACAAAGGTGAACTTAGCCTTTAAAGTTCATAGTCAAAAGATCGTGTGTGGGGGTAGTCTCCGGCGGAGGCTCTTTACCACGTGATCAGCCGTGTCCGTTGATCGGCTTTTCCTCACAGACGCGAGTAGAGGAGAGTCGATCGGCGGCTCTCCTGACAGGGGGGTCTGTGCTGATTGTTTATCAATGCAGCCCCCCCTCAGATGACGACACTGGACCACCAGGTAAGGGGGCAACACATGGATGGCCAGGTATGTACCCCATGGCCATCCACATGTGCCCAATCTGTGCCAATCAGTGCCCACAAATGGGCACAGATTGGCACCATTATATTGCAGTGATGCCCAGCAATGCCACCCTTAGGGGCTTCAGTGCCACCGATTAGTGTCATCTGTGCCACCCATCAGTGTCCATCGGTGCCACCCATCAGTGTACATCCGTGCCCACCTATCAGTGCCTATCAGTGCCACCCATAAGTACCCATCAATGCCACCTACGAGTGCCCATCAGTGCTGCCTATGAGTGCCTATCAGTACTGCATACCAGTGCCACCTATCAGTGCCCATCATCAGTGCCACCTCATCGGTGCCCATCAGTGCAGCCATATCACTGCCTGTCATTGAAGAAGAAAATGTACTTATTTACAAAAATTTTTAACAGAAACAAAGAAAAACTTGTTTTTTTTTCAAAATTTTCGGTCTTTTTTTATTCGTTGCGCAAAAAATAAAAACCGCAGAGGTGATCAAATACCACCAAAAGAAAACTCTATTTGTAGGAACAAAATGATGAAAAATTTGTTTGTGTACAGTGTAACATGACCGCGCAATTGTCATTCAAATTGCGACAGCGCTGAAAGCTGAAAATTGGCCTGGGCGGGAAGGTGTCTAAGTGCCTGGTATTGAAGTGGTTAAATGTACCTCCTTGGGTCTAATAAACACTAAACCATCGATTATAAAAAACAAATGTCTTTATTTAACATGGTATACAATTATTTTTTTTTTTTTAAGTCTTTTTTAAAAACAAACTTTCAAACCATTTTTCCAGGATGATGTTGTCCTGGCTTTGGGATCCAATTTTTGATCCAACGCGTTTTGCGGGCTGACCCACTTCATCAGGGCCTTAGATCCTGAAAAATCATATATAAAACAATGAGTATTTAACAACAAATTCCATTGTATAGTATCAACACATACAAACACTTAGTAGATAATGTCTTCGAAAGTTTTATCCTTTGTGAGTACTCACGGAAAAAGTGAGTTCATTTACAGGGTGTACAATAAGTTATGGTTATTTGTATGTTAAATAAAAATGAAGAAGCGAACATGAAAAAAATCACCTGTATAGTTTTGCATAGTGGTTGGTGATAAATAACCTGAAACACGTTGGCTGAAAAATTGGATCCCAAAGCCAGGACAACATCATCCTGGACAAATAGTTTGAAAATTTGTTTTTAAAACAAACCTTTTTAAAAAATTGTATAACATTTTGAATAAAGACGTTTATTTTTATACCACTGGTTTAGTGTTTATTAGACCCAAGGAGGTACATTTAAAGTCCCAAACCACTTTGTATCATCATATCTGTTTTAAAGTTCAACATCAGTTTTACATAATCCCCAGCCCCCAACCCCCCCCCCGATTTGAATCGGCTTATAGTCTTACCCCTGTGTCCAGGTAAACCCTTGCACCCATTTAGGAGAGCACCGCCCGGTGCCTTCTTCTATGGTGGATTGATGGACTACAACCACTATCTGGTCCAGTCCACCAACTAGAAAACCTAACCGAGGCGTTATTGAACTCTATGGCTTGTTGTCCCAACTCTTTTGGCACAGAACTACAGAATACCTCTCTTTTACACTGCAATACCCGTAATAACAACCAACTATTAACTATGCCAAACCATTGGGCAACAACCACAGATCACCCCCCGAATTATGTCTCTACCCCTCACAGTGTAGGCATACACAAGTGCTTCCGCTGTACGACCGTACACTGTGTCTCCAGACTAAACTGCACAACACACTTACGATCGCTTTCGCTACAGAACAACGTGGCTTCTCTCTGTACCTAGATGTTACAACAATAACGTGGATGCCTCCCGTTTACTCTCTACCCAAAACTGTATTACAGTATAAAACTTCACAAAAGAACTGGAATTTAATTTAAAAACCAAAGTAATTTCCATCGTCCTTCCAAACACAAGTCCCTTTGTCCACATGCTTGTTTCAAAAAGACCCCAAGCTCCTCCCACCAACTTCCTGTTGATACATCACATCCTGCAAAGAACTTGCTGTTGCCTGTTCTCTGCTGATCTCTAAAAACCCATCTAACTGGTTTATTTACATATCAATGGACGGGGAGGGAGAGGAAAAGCCTGGAATAGCTATGGTTACCCCCTCTGGACTTTATAACATCATATAGGAAACTTCAACATGTCTAAAAACCCTTTGTCCAGGAAAGGGTGGAATAAACCCCCATATTGCAAATAGGAGGGAATCCCCCTCGACTCCCAAGTCCCCTGGGCAGTCAGATTACTGAAACTCCTGTAAAAACATGACTCAACCTCTCTAAACGCTGAAACCTGGCCCAAAAGCAGAGCAATCCCACCCAAAACCAAAACGCAGCAGACACGAAATGGCAGTTGCAACAAACGAAAAGCAGGCCACGACAAAATGGTGGAAGAAATCCAGACTACAGCAAAATGGCCGACGAAAGCCGGACCACGACAAAATGGTGGCATTAACAAATGAAATGCAGTCGCCGATCCCGCCAAAACCAGCACAAACCGAGATTTCTTCACTAGAAAACCAAAATTTCTCCCCACAAAAACTGACTACACAATTAAGGCACTGAATGAACACTTAACCGTAGACAAACACTTTAGGCTACATCAATTAGGGCCCATAGGAACACAGGCTGTCCAACCAAACAACACATTCAAAAACACCAAAGTTACATAAAACACAAAATAACACGGCTCAAACATACTCTCCTGTTCAATACTTTACTCTGAAAGTTGGAAGGTCAACAGATACACAGGACCAAGAAAATGCGGCTTTCATGCTTGATCTTTTCACCTCAAAACAAAAGAACTCCCCCCATGCTATTGCCTAGAATCCTAAAACATGTCCCAACAATGCATGCCCCCCCCCTCAGCCACATGGCCACTTGAATATGCGGCAGCTATTTAAAAAAAAAAAAAAAAAAAACAACTTCCAACCAAGCCTTTTCTAAACTACATCAAAGTTCACTAAACTATTTGTAGGTGAAAAATATTATTACATTTATGGGGACATATGTCTTGCATCAGTTAAGCACTTGCCGACCAGCCGCCGTCATTATACTGCGGAAGGTCGGCACGATCCCGCGAACTGTCGTAGCTGTACATCAGCTCCTTTAAGCGGGATAGCAGGCGCGCGCCCGCTGCACTGCGGGGGTGCCGATGCTCGTGACCGGTGGTCGCGATGACCGCCGGCCACGCGCGATCGCGGGCACGAGAGGCAGAACAGGGACATGTGTGTGTGTAAACACAAATCCCTGTTCTGTGAGTAGAGGAGATGCAGATTGTGAGTTCCTAATAGCTAGGAACCACGATCCGTCATCTCCTATAGTCAGTCCCCTCCCCCCACAGTTAGAACACACACTAGGGAACACAGTTAACTCCTTAATTGCCCCCTAGTGTTAACCCCTTCCCTGCCAGTGACATTTATACAGTAACCAGTTCATTTTTATAGCACTGATCGCTGTATAATTGTCCCAAAAAATGTGTCAAAAGTGTCCGATGTGTCCGCCATAATGTCGTAGTCTCGATAAAAATCACAGATCGCCGCCATTACTAGTAAAAAAAAAAATTATAAAAATGCCATAAATCTATCCCCTATTTTGTAGAGGCTCTAACTTTTGCGCAAACCAATCAATATACGCTTATTGCGATTTTTATTACCAAAAATATGTAGAAGAATACATATCGGCCTAAACTGAGAAAAAAAATGTATTTAAAAAAAAAATTGGGGATATTTATTATAGCAAAAAGTACAAAATATTGTGTTTTTTTCAAAATTGCCACTCTTGTTTTGTTTATAGCGCAAAAAATAAAAACCGCAGAGATGATCAAATACCACCAAAAGAAAGCTCTATTTGTGGGAAAAAAAGGACGTCAATTGTGTTTGGGTACAACGTCGCACGACCACGCAATTTTCAGTTAAAGCGACGCAGTGCCGTATCGCAAAAAATGGCCTGGTCATTGAGCAGCCAAATCTTCCGGGGCTGAATTGGTTAAACAATATACACAACTGGCTTGTTGGTCCCATACATAGGTAATAATCACAATTTATTTCTATTTCTCATATACATCACAAACTTATTTCACAACATACAGTTACTTATAAGCCTGCTCAGTCACACACAGCATTCACTTTAGGTATGTATTAAATGGGACCTATAGAGGATTTGAATATAGGTACTCCCCCAATTAATAGACCTACTTACAATGACAAAAATATATCCTACAATTAAAGTCCCGCCATTATACAGAAAGCGAAAAAACAAAAAAAACAAGGTTCTTTTGCCTAGCAGAACTTACCCCATACAGCAGACAGAGAAATCAAGATCCCGAACACAGAACAGCAAAAATGTTCAAAAAAACTTGAAGTATGGTTGTCTTACCATAGGCCGGCCTTTGCTGGTATGGTTCTAGATCCTCATTCCCCCTTCGAGGTCCGCTGGATAAGAAAGTTCTGTTGGCTCCGAAATCTCTGCCCCATCATCTGTTGTGGATTAAATAAAGCTTCTCCTATAAGCAAATAATTCCATGCTCTAATAAGCACAATCATAGCTTCCTTGTATAATTCCGGGAAAGCCTGCTTGTTTATCTCCAAGTAACACAGACAGACGCTGGTATCACTTTGAGCTTAGCAAAATCCTGCCATAGAATGCTCTACTGCTTTTATTTATACCGTAAACATGAATAACATATAATAAGGAAGGAGGTGGCTTCAGAATCAGCCAATCAGACACTTGTATTCTTTCAAAAGAACCAGTCACACACATGTATATATTCAAATAGAATTTCAGTAGTGACATGTGCAGAGTCGTGTGCAGAGCCATACGGCAAGCGTCTTGTGATTGTGACGATCGTGTGCACATTCCCACTGCTACCAATGACACGAGCTGTACTCTTATCATGGCTCAGTGGGCCATCATTTTCTATGGTTATGCTATGGTTCCCATGTACGCAGATCTGCTTGCTTGAAACGTTATTGCAGTCGCCAGGAGGTGGCCAGTCTCCTGGTACACAAACATCCCTAAAAGAGCAAACAAATCTGCCGTGTCCACGGGAATGTTTCCGCAGCCAATGGTCTTCCACCAACATCTGTATGTGTGAATACACTCGCATGAGCGTATTACAGCAAAACTGACACTGGGGGACATCTGACAACATACATTAATAAAATTTTCCACAACAACAGACAGCAATAAAAGCTGACAGGTGTTCTAATCCATCTCCACTCTATCCAAAACTAAAATAAAAGTTTTGCCTTTAATTATAGTTTAATGCATAGAATGCATTAGGGTAAAAAAAAAAAACCTTCAGCATGTCCCTACTATTTCCATAGTCTCATGGTGCACCCAATGACGGATGACATCATCTCAGCCTAGGCAAAGTTACTTAACGGGCTCAAGAACTGCTTTCTAACCATAACAAGGTAAAGCTGTTCTGAAATGCCAGAAATGTATTCATGCAGAGCTGTAAAATCACTGAAAGGTGCACTCTATGAAATATGTTAGGTTTGCATATACAAACATCTGTCTACCATATGTTGGTTATACAGCTGTACACAACCTGAGAGTAGAGGATTCAAAATCTGCATTCAATAGATTTTGTATATGCAGAAACTCTTGTCGTTAATATTTGGTTCCCGAAATACTTTAAAGCAGGGGTGCTCAACCAACCCTTTGAAGAGCGAGGGCCACCTAAGTGATTTGGTAACCAGTCATGCGCCACAGTGAACTATGTATGGGGGTGTTACCGCCCCCCCCCCCCCCCAAACATCAAATGTAAATGAGCCTTTACTGTCCTGAGCCCCCTATAAGGCTGCTTTTACACTGATCCGAAGGTGAAGTGCAGCGCTCCTGCAGGTTAGCTACACTGAGCCATAGACTTCTTTTACATCTTGCAAGCGTGGTGGGTTTTCTGAAAGCACGCCAAACCCACAGGATACTGTATAATAGAAGTCTATGGCTCAGTGCAGCTAACCCGCAGGAACGCGCCACAAGCATGGGCGTCCGCAGAACTTTTTTTCAGGGGGGGGCATTATTTGAAGGTCACCCATGCTCTGCCCCTGTAACGACATATTCAGCGACCCATTGCAGTTTGCTACGGAAGTGACGTTCTGTTGCCACCATCTTGCTACACCCCACACTCATCCACAGTAAGGATTCACTAAGAAGGGGGAAAGCGGACATGTTGTTACACCCACCGGAGTTTTGCATTTTACAAGTATTTAGAACAGTAAAGTGAGTTTCTATAGTGAAATACAGTACTTAGAACTCCATCTGACTGCTTAGATGTTGAATTTTAAATGCATGGAGCATGAACCTATATAAGAGGGGTCTTCAAAAAGTTTCCGCACTTTTATACAGTGCCTTGAAAAAGTATTCACACCCCTTGAAATTTTCCACATTTTGTCATGTTACAACCAAAAATGTAAATGGATTTTATTGGGATTTTATGTGATAAACCAACACAAAGTGGCACATAATTGTGAAGTGGAAGGAAAATTATAAATGGTTTTCTAAAGTTTTTACAAATAAATATGTGAAAAGTGTGGGGTACATTTGTATTCAGCCTGCTTTACTCTGATACCCCTAACTAAAATCTACTGGAACCAATTGCATTCAGAATTCAATTAATTAGAGTCCACCTGTGTGTAATTTAATCTCAGTATAAAAACAGCTGTTCTGTGAAGCCCTCAGAGGTTTCGTAGAGAACCTTTTTTTTTTTTTTTTTCAATCAAATACTTTTTATTGATTCTTTTCATTATACAACAAAAGGTCCAAATCACACATATCCATTGCCCCCAAACCACCCCCGCCCAAACACAACTCCAGATACAACTCCCCAAAAAAAAAAAAAAACAGCATCATGAAGGCCAAGGATCACACCAGACAGGTCAGGGATAAAGTTGTGGAGAAGTTTAAAGCAGGGTTAGGTTATAAAAAAAACATCCCAAGCTTTGAACATCTCACGGAGCACTGTTCAATCCATCATCTGAACATGGAAAGAGTATAGCACAACTGCAAACCTACCAAGACATGGCCGTCCACCTAAACTGACAGGCCGGGCAAGGAGAGCATTAATCAGAGAAGCAGCCAAGAGGTCCATGGTAACTCTGGAGGAGCTGCAGAGATCCACAGCTCAGGTGGGAGAATCTGTCCACAGGACAACTATTAGTCGTGCTCTCCACAAATCTGATCTTTATGGAAGAGTGACAAGAAGAAATCCATTGTTCAAAGAAAGTCATAAGAAGTCCCATTTGCAGTTTGTGAGAAGCCATGTGGGGGACACAGCAAACATGTGGAAGAAAAAAAAATGAAATGCCAGCAACCATGGAAATTCTTCTGTAATCTTTTATTATTACATGACCATTAAAATGTGACAGCTGACGTGTTTCGGCACTTAGCCTTGTTCACAGCGCAGTCACCATAGAAAAATACAACATATAAATAGTGCAAATAATAAAAGGATAACATGTGGAAGAAGGTGCTCTGGTCAGATGAAACCAAAAGTGAACTTTTTGGCCTAAAAGCAAAACGCTATGTGTGGCGGAAAACTAACACTGCACATCACCGTGAACACACCATCCCCACCGTGAAACGTGGTGGCAGCATCATGTTGTGGGGATGCTTTTCTTCAGCAGGGACAGGGAAGCTGGTCAGAGTTGATGGGAAGATGGATGGAGACATCTATACAGGACAATCTTAGAAGAAACCCTGTTATGCCCCGTACACACGGTCAGATTTTCCGATGGAAAATGTCCGATCGGAGCGTGTTGTCGGAAATTTGGACCGTGTGTGGGCTCCATCGAACATTTTCCATCGGATTTTCCGACACACAAAGTTGGAGAGCAGGAGATAAAATTTTCCGACAACAAAATCCGTTGTCGGAAATTCCGATCGTGTGTACACAAATCCGACAGACAAAGTGCCACACATGCTCAGAATAAATAAAGAGATGAAAGCTATTGGCCACTGCCCCGTTTATAGTCCCGACGTACGTGTTTTATGTCACCGCGTTTAGAACGATCGGATTTTCCGACAACTTTGTGTGACCGTGTGTATGCAAGACAAGTTTGAGCCAACATCTGTCGGAAAAAATCCATGGATTTTGTTGTCGGAATGTCCGAACAAAGTCCGACCGTGTGTACGCCCTATTAGAGTGCAAAAGACTTGAGACTGGGGCGGAGGTTCACCTTCCAGCAGGACAACGACCCTAAACATACAGCCAGAGCTACAATGTAATGGTTTAGATGAAAACATATTCATGTGTTAGAATGGCCAAGTCAAAGGCCAGACCTAAATCCAATTGAGTATCTGTGGCAAAATTGCTGTTCACAGACGCTCTCCAACCAATCTGACAGAGCTTGAGCTATTTTGCAAAGAAGAATGGGCAAAAATGTCCCTCTCTAGATGTTCAAAGCTGGTAGAGACATCCCCAAAAAGATTTGCAGCGAAAGGCGGTTGTACAAAGTATAGACTGAGGGGGGCCGAATACAAATGCACGCCAAACTTTTCACATTTCACAATCACAGTTATTTGTAAAACATTTTGAAAACCATTTATCATTTTCTTTCCACTTCACAATTATGTGCCACTTTGTGTTGGTCTATCACATAAAATCCCAATAAAATACATTTACGTTTTTGGTTGTAACATGACAAGATGTGGAAAATTTTAAAGGTGTATGAATACTTTTTTAAGGCACTGTATTTAAATGAATATTATTTTGTAAAGCACACATTTAATGTAACAAAGATATAAGATGTCAATTTACAAATATATGAAACGGCAAGCCGTCTGGATAAAACTCAGGGTCCCCAAACTGCCTATGTAAAATATTCACAGAGTAAACGCATGCTTCCAATGCTACAGTCTTGCGTGTTTAATGATTCCCCTAGGGGCCTGCTACAGTTCCTGAAACACTGGCAACATCTGGTAAACAGGTTCTGTGGGTTTCCTCCCTGGAAGGGGGGGGTGATGTGTGTCTGATCAGCATGTCATGTAGTTCACATGTCATATCTACATACCCTATGATTGTTCCACTAAAAATCTTGGATGAACCCTCTGTACACTGCTATACATCTTGTCTAGCAAACTTTACACAAGAGAAGGGATTTTTAGTTCACATATACTGCAATACATGCGTAAGCTGGTCAACTCCATCAAAGTAATATCTCTCTGGCCAGTCCCTACTCTACTCTGCAAAATGCAAATGCTACAGTGGATATAGTGCCAATATGGGGTAGATAGACACAAGCTGTAGGATAGCTGCAAGGTTCAGGTCTGGCCACTGACCTGCAACGCAATAGAAATAAGGTAGACTGTACTTGTGCTTAGATTCAAATAGCTTATACATATATATAGCCCATCAGGTACTAAAGAGGGTGAGACCACGTGTTAAAGGATAAGTTCACCTTTTGAAACATATTTAGGGTGTAACATGTAACAAGTTCCAGCAGCTGCAGCCTCTCCACCCTTCCTGTGACAGCGACTGAGGAGATCTTCTTCCTCCGCCCGCTGTCACTATTTGAAAATTGCGTGGCCATGCGGGGCTCCGCCCACACAGCCGCATCATTCATTCACAGTTTGCTGTGAATACACGAACTGCCACTACAGCCAGGAGAGTGTTTCACCGCTCAGGTGGATCCAGACCCAGGTGTAAAGTTAATGTGAAGCCTTCAGAGTTGAAGAGTCCCAGGTGCTGGCTAAATGCTGAATAGAGCAAGGTATTGGATAGAAAGATCTGGATGCCGCACACTGGATAAAGTAGAAAACTTGTCTTTATTGTAGAGATAGGACCATCAAAAGTACAAGACAATCATGCAGAATGTACAGGATCAGCTGACGCGTTTCACACTCGAAAGCACTCAGTGAAACGCGTCAGTTGATCCTGTACATTCTGCATGATTGTCTTGTACTTTTGATGGTCCTATCTCTACAATAAAGACAAGTTTTCTACTTTATCCAGTGTGCGGCATCCAGATCTTTCTATCTAATACCCTACCACTACAGCCAGTCAGCCATTGCGGCTGACGATCTAAAGTTCAGGATGGACTGCGAGGTCACTGATGTGCAGCCTCATATGGAGGTACGGGCTCAAAGCTACAGGGCTTGTCTGCAGGAATGTGGCATTGCACCCCCTTTCCAGGCTCCTTAGGGAAAAAATAATGCACTTTTTTTTCCCTGCAAAAAATATGTGCATTTAATAATTTTTCTCAAAAGGTGAACTTATCCTTTAACACTAAAAATGTTGGATGAACCTTCTGCACTCTGCCATTTCTAACAAACTGTACAAAAACAGGGATTTTTTAGTTCACTTGCATTGCAATACATGTGTAGCTGTCCATTCCCTACTCTGCAAAATACAAATGCTCCAGTGGATATATAGTGCCAATACAGGGCAAATCAGTGGGCAAGGGGGTTCTATATATGTTTTGTGTTTTATATATAGTTCCTAAAATACAGTGATTAGCTTGTATGACTTTTATTTTCAATTTATTTACTAAATGCCTGGTGATAATGCATGTTCCTCTTGGTCTACATTTCAAACTGACCACACTAGGCATGGAAGTATCGTAGATCTGGTCTAGCATGGTCAGTTTTCTTCCCCCGACTTCAAGAGACAGTGTGCAGATGCAGCTGATGCCATGCTGTCCAATGTCCACCATTTGATAGACGGCAGCAGAGCAGCTTAGTATTACCATCCATGAAGCTGGCAAAAGCCACCGAGTGTGTTATGTTAACAGTGCCCAATGCCACTGTGTGGTTTGTAAGTTGTTTGCATTCACATACACTTTACACTGTGGTGCAGTGCCGATACGCAGATCACAGTTAGACTGCACTAGAATACCCGTCCAAAGCAGTCCCACCACACCTGGTGTGAATGGGCCCTAAGTTCTTGAATTTGGCTCAGCCTCTAGCAATCCCCAAACAGCTGCGCTCAGGCTAGGTGGGGGAGAAGCAGCACAAGGAGCCGGTCAGTTTTTGTGCTAACAAGGAACATGCTGATAGGAGGTGAGAGCAGATTGACAGAGAGATGGGCTCATCAGTCTACTGCCTCTCCTTTCACTGCCCAATCACAGGCTGGGGGAGGGACAAGACCTGTAAGGCTCCGTTCACATTGCCGCTTTCCAAATCGCGGGCGGAATCGCCATGATTCTGCCCACGATTCGCAATAGTGGCAAATCGTGGGACGCCCATGTGTACCCAGTGCTTTGCCCGTCTATTTCAATAGAATCCCAAAAGCGGCGCGATTTTCCGCGATTCGTCCGTTGACAATCCCGGTAAAAAGGCGCGAACAGAATCGCGGGACACCAGTCGCCCAAAAGAAGTGCATGAGCTTCTTTTGGGCAACGGGCGTCCTGCAATTCTATTTGTGCAATTTTACCACGATTGTCGCCCCCATACACCTAGATGTGAACAGAGCCTTATGCCGTGTACACATGGGCGGACTTTTCGACCGGACTGGTCCAACGGGACGAATCCGTCGGACAATCTGACCGTTTGTGGGCTTCATCGGACCTGCAGCGGACTTTTTCGGTCGAAAATCAGACGGACTTTAGATTTGGAACATGTTTCAAATCTTTCCGACCGACTCGAGTCCGGTCGAAAAATCAAAAATCCGCTCGTCTGTATGCTAGTCCGACGGACAAAAACCGACGCTAGGGCAGCTATTGGCTACTGGCTATCAACTTCCTTATTTTGGTCCGGTCGTACATCATCACGGCCGAATCCGTCAGACTTTGGTGTGATCCATTCGTTCGGAAGTCCGTCAAAAGTCTGTCGAAAGTCCGTCGGACCTTTGATGCCGAAAAGTCCGCCCGTGTGTACACGGCATTAGTGTTACTGAACTGCAGCAGAGAAAAATCAGGTCTCCTTCCCTGAAAGACAGGAAGTGGCCTATTTGGTGATGCCACGCCACTGTCTCCATGTATTTGGAGTGGTGGCCACCACTGTAAGTGCACTCACTGATGTGTTACTATGGTTTTAACATTTGTATGGACTTTTGTAAGCCAATAAATACTACCCTATAAAAGCTTTTCTGGGCTCCTTGCTGGTGAGCTTGTTTATACCTAGTGTGGCGTTACGGATACCAGTCCCTGCTCAACTGGTGGGATTGACTGAAGGTGACGGGGTTCTAAATATGGATTGATGCTTAGTAAAAGCCTCCATCTGGTAAGTGCATGGTTTTGGTGAAGGCTCACGTGTGAAGTCATCTCTGTGCACCGGGTGATACCTTGTCGATGTTGTATTGTGTCTTATTACCTGTTACTTCTGGTGAGCAGACAGTACTGCTATCAACTGCACAATGAAAGCATTTCTCTCCGCAAGGACTCCTGCTATTACTTGTATTCATTTGCATCTAATGCCACGTACACACGGCCGGACTTGCCAACGGGCTAAACTCCGTTGGCATTTCCGACGGAAAGATTTAGAACATGTTCTATATCTGAGTCCGTCGGAAATGCCGACAGAAAAAGTTCGATGGGGCATACACATGGTCGGAATGTCCGACCAAAAGCTCCAATCGGACTTTTTGTGTTGGGAAGTCCGGCCGTGTGTACGCGGCATTAGAGTAGGGTCCAACATATTGGCCTTTGTGGTAGAATTAATGTTTATTTCTGTAAAGTGCTTTTTGGACTATAACATAACGAATAATGTTATGATTCAGAGATTCTGATGGATCCACCTCCATCCAACCCAGAGTACATACTACATAAGTAATCTCCAGAAATAACAAATTAGCACGTTAAAACGGAAATAGATGATCTTCTGAAATAATTTCCCAACTACGAATCGATTCAGAAACAACGAATATACTAAGCATATTTCAACAACAAATCATCCTATCATAACGAATATGACGAAGCGAAATGATGGAATTAACAAACTAATATGAAACAAAACATTATTTTGTTATTAGTTGAACTGGATGGACTTGTGTCTTTTTTAACAAGACTATGTAACTATGTCATGCACATCTCTGCTCCCTTTTATTAACTGGTTAAACCAAACACACCAATAATGGAGTATAGGTCAGTTGGCTTCTATAAGAACAGAGCTCCGTACGTAGAAAAATTGCACTAAAGCAATAAGCCTGAAATAAATGAAATATCCCACAGTAATCCCAAATTCTCATGCTCCAGTTGCTTTTTTATCATATTTTAGAGCAACTGCAAAATAATGCACAAGGCCAGATGGTGTGCTGCTGAATTGTGGATAAGAAAGAACGATATTAAAGTTTATGTTATAGCATTATACTGACACCTGCTGGCAGGAGAGAGGACCTGCACCTGTTTCTCCCTATAACCCTTGTCCTAGTCTTCGTTCATTTTAACACTTGTAGTCTACCCAAATGTGTTTTTCAGTGAAGCTTTGGATATACATATTTTTATTCCTTAGGCTTTTATCAAGAAAAAAATGGAAAAAAAAAAACATGCATTTTCTTTCAAATTTTTTAAACACAACTTTTTTGTAGATACAAAGGTAATTTTTGAGGGGATTTTCTGGGTGCCATCAATGTTGAAAACAAGGATTTTTTTGCATATAAAAATATTTTATATATTTTTATTAAGACAGAACAGACAATTTAAAAGTTTGTTATTGTCAAACAAACATAAATAAACATCAAATACAACTTGTCTTAAGGTGCGCCTTTAGACCAATAGGTTTTCTTGTCCCACAGAGGGTGATAGTATGGTGGTTATCCTGACATGTTTCATCACCTTGGACTTCCTCATGGGATATATTAATAACAAGAGGTATATCACTATGTAAGAAACAAAACTTAGTTTAAGACAATTACATTGACAATTTTCGATAGTATAAAAAACGAAAAAGATCAATATAACAAAGGTTTGAATTAACGTTTGCGTCACCACTCACCCGACTCAGCTGCCACTGTCTCCCAGCAAAATCCAAAGATGGGGTGGTGGACCAAACTAGAATATATGATAGTACTCCATTAGTTACGAATTAACAACGAATTAATTGAAATAGGACATAGATAATGATAAAGAAGAAGATAAAAACTAATAAGCGCCATACAGCGTGAAATTGCACCCCAAAATAATTATATATAGCACATACTCACAGCACAAGAGGTTGATATGCTAATGAGCCAAGGGTGCCGTGTGGAAGTTGTCACTAGACATGTGCGCCGTCAATAAATTTGTTTCGTTTCCTTCTGTTCCATTTTGTATTTGAATTAATTCATATTTCGTAATTCGTGTCCGAAATTCAATTTGGATTCGTCCGAAATACGAATTTTCATTAGGTTCGTTAACTTTTTGTAACAATTACGAATGTTCGTTATGATGAATTTATTATGAGGGGCTCCCACCATCCCTGTGCTGTGCTGACTTCCTGGGTTTTTTAACTTCATCATAACGAATAATTGTAATTAACTAACATTCTCGTTTCCGTTGTAACGGAATTTGGATCCGAAATTCGTAAACGAAATTTAATATTTCGTACAAAATTCGGAAGCATAGCAATTCGTATTTCGGATCCTCCCGAATGTACGAATTTATGGAAATTCGTACGAATTTTCGATTCGTACGAAACTAATCGCACGTGTCTAATTGCCACAGATGGAGAGAAGAGGCAGGCAGTAAGATGCTGAAAAAGCATTAGCCCAGGCTCACACTGGTGCGTTTTGACAAGCGATTTGACATGTCAAATCGCATGTCAAATCGGCGGCAATTGCCGGCAGTGGCACAGTCCTAATCGGTGCGGCGCCACACTGATTTCAAAGCGTTGTTTCTGTACTATGTCTGTGAAATCGCAGCTGAAATCGGGACTGACACGTGGGAGTGAAATCGTGCGAGTTCAGCTGAACTTGCAGGGCTTCCTTCCCGCAGCTCAGTGTGAACCTGGGCTAAGGGATGGGCATAATGCAGCTCTCATTAAATGATAATCAGTAAGATAGTAAATAGGAAAAAGAATTAATGGATAATTACTGAAATATAAATCAGATAGGTACAGGCTGTGGTTGCATAAATCACAAACCAAAAACCTGCTGCAAATCAGCTGTCTCCCTTATCAAGGAAGGTTTAAACAGATGGCAGCAGATATAACTATGAAAAAAGTCAATACACTGTAAGTGAAGCTAGAGTAGATGCACTGAGATGCTAAAAGGCAAGTCACTTGTTTAATGTGATTCTTTTTACATTGTATACGGCTGTGATGGAGTATGGTCACCCTTGAAGTGTAGACAGACAGTCTGGTGAGCGTGTTTGCTTTATATGCACGCCGCTCAGCCGGCGTGTGAAGTCATTGGCTGATGTGCGGTGGCCTTTGCGCAGGCGCAAGGCACTGGGAATGGACTACTAGGCTGTCCAAGGTGCACCGTGGCCCATCGATAGAGGAGAGACGCAACTTTTTTGTAGTTTGCGCAGCCCCATTTATTTACCCTAAGAAAATAACCACCAACGTCTGCTCTTTATCAGGATATTGCATAAGTGTTTTTTTTTTATGTAACACAGCAGACTGCAAAAGCTCAAAATGTATAATTTTAACTGGGAATATAGCCTCATATAATAAAGTTTAGCTAAATATAACAAAGTACCATCATCCAAATTAATATAGAGAAAAAGCGTGAGGGTGGGGAAGTAGGGCAGTTGCTGAAGCTGACCATATACTTATTCCCAGCCTCAATAGTTGTGGTGGACTATCTCGGTACTGATGACTAACAACACAGTTAATATATAAAAAAAAAATTATTACATATAAAAATTGACATACAAATACATTAAAAAAAACAATTTGAAGAAGTTTTTTTCAAAAAACAAATACTCACGGTTCCCCCAAGAGATATCTGTTGCTGAAGTATATCTGAAAATTGGCTTTTCCTCTAGTAGTTTCGCCGTGCATTCACCGCTTCTTCGGGAGGAATAATCTATAAAACAAATACTTGAGAAAAGCACAAGTCAAATGCATTACACTAGATGAGAGTATACAAACATAATTAAAAACACAAACTGAAAATGTGTTTTTCTTCTTCCCTTTTTCTGCATCCCTTGTTAGTGTAACATCAACTTCCATTGATGATGCTAAATGTTTAGCGTTTATGGTTGCTTTGTTCAGCTGAATACTTTATTGAAAAGTATGGCAGTATTGGTCACAGTATTGCTGGTTCCATTTTTCATAAAATGTGATTGGAATATAGCAATAGACAAGGTGTCTCCAAACCCTACAGTACAGTACAAAGCTCACATTGTACAATTAGCAAATATTTGAAGGTCAAAAAAAAAAGCTTGCTACTTGGATGAGTCCCTTTACATCACCGTGTCCCTTACACCCAGGGTCCCCACCAGAGTTCCCCTTACTTCAGGATCCCCATCAATGTCCCCCTTTAGATCAGAATCCCTATCAGGGTCCCTTTTTACATCAGTGTCCCCATCAAAGTCCTCCTTACTGATTCCCCTTTACATCAGAGTCCTCCTTACTGATTCCCCTTTACATCAGAGTCCTTCTTACTGATTCCCCTTTACATCAGAGTCCTAATCGGAGTCTGCACTTACATCTTAGTTCTCCTCTAATATCAGTGTCCGCATTGGAGTCCTCCTACCCTTGTAAGGCTTAGCAGCCGGATGAAAATCAAGAGGTGGAGTAGATCTGGGCAGAGAAAATTCTGTTCTCTTGGGAACCAAGTCATTGGTTGTGCTAGGATGCTTGCAGTTTTTTTTTATGAGTAAAGACAGACAAAATTGTAGAGACTTACACAACAGCTTTTAGGCCTTTTTGGATAGCCTGCTATTTCAGAAGGGAGAGAACAGGCAGATTTCCTCCATACATATTAAATAAGACTTTAATTTTTCAGAGATAGATTACAACAATTGAATGGATTTGCTGCACCCAATTTAATACTATTTAATAAGATGCAATTTCAGAGGGACGGAGCAGGCAGATTTTTAGCCTGAAATAATGAATTAGACAGTATTTTGTTCTGAGACAGAATATAAAAATTGAGCAGGCAGATGTCCTCCATAAATATTAAATGAGACTTTATTATTTCTGCACCTAATGTCATCCTATTTAATAAAAAGCAATTTCGGAGGGAAAGAGCAGGCGGATTTCAGGCAGAAATAATACATTATATAAAAGACGATATATTTTTCTGAGACAGGATATAAAAATTGTACAGATGTGCTGCACATGATTTCATCCTTTATAACTGGATGCAATGTTTTCACATGCGAGCTGGAAGAGTTTAGTGAGAAATAATAAATTATACTATTTTTATAAGAAATAACAGTTCTATGTATTGGCTAGACGAATCTTAGCTTTTTTTTAATAGGATGCAATTTCTGAGGTAAAAAGCAGGCAGACTGCATCTGTAAAGTAACAATTACATTGTATTTTTCCTGTGACAGAATATAACAATATTGTACAGATTATCTGCACTTTTTAAAGAATTTTTGATAGGCCATTATTTCAGAGGTAGAGACCAGGCAGTTTATAATTAACCAACTGTCTACCACAGTATTTTTTTCATTTTTTTATTTATCAAATACATATTTTATAGAGAAAGTTACACTAAAATTAATTTTAGGGCCAAACAAACTCAATATTATAACCATTTTTTGGTAAAATATAAATAATTGGGCTGCATCAAGTAAATAGATACCAAACATGTCAAGTCTTAAAATTGTGCATGCCTGTGGAAACTTATACTATGGTACTCAAAACTCTCCATAGACAAGCCTTTACAGGTCATCAGTTTAAAGTTAACTGTGAATTATGGCCCTAGAATTATTGCTTTCACTCTGACGTTTGCAGCGAAACCACACATGTGTGGCGCAATTGATGTTACATACACGTGCTCAGCCTACAATGTGCTTTTTATGTGGGGTGTGTGCGGGGATGCTTTACTTTTTTAAAAATTATTTTTACTACACATTTTTTTTATTAAGATGTTGTTATTATTGTTTTTCTTACATTGTTGCTATCAAAGAAGGTTAACAAGTCCCCTATATGATAGCATAGGTAGGTGACAGGTCCTCTTTATGGAGACAATAGGGGTGTATTAGACCCCCAGTATATGCCCTGCCCTCCAATGCAACTATTCAAACACAGATCGTGCTTGAATAGCTACATCCTTGGCTACACTAGCTGTGCCACTGGAAGTGATGTAGACATCACACTTCCGGGGTCATTAGCCGCAGGAGGGATCAGGGAATGGATGTTCCCTGAGTTCCTCCTGCTTTCACCACAGAAGCAGATTCCTGTGGTCCAAGCCTACCCAGTGGAACAGGAGAGCCCAGGAACCACCGCAGGTGCCGCCATCACGGAGGGGGCGCTCCTTTGAGAGCCCTGTGAAAGTGCCGCCCGATCACTTATATCAGAAAGCCCTTTGCTCTTACAGCCAGTATAAGTAGTTTGATTTAACCAGTAACCAGGGAGAACCAGAGGAAGAAGACAGCAGAAGGAGAAGAACCAGAGGAAGAAGACAGCAGAAGGAGAAGTCCCGGAGGAAGAACCAGAGGAAGAAGACAGCAGAGGGAGAAGACATCACTGGAGAAAAAAGACACGTTGGACCTACAACGACTTTGTCAAAAACCTATGTACTGTTTTCATTTATTTTTGACACTCTTTTGGGCGAATGAGTAGTAATGTACACCTTACTCATTCACATGGGGGGGGGGGGGGGTTGGGATCTGGGGCCCCCTTGTTAAAGGGGGCTTCCAGATTCCGGTAAGCCCCCTGCCCGCAGACTCCCACAACCACCGCCCAGGATTTTTGGGAAGAGGTCCTTGTCCCCATCAACATGGGGGCAAGGTGCTTTGGGGTGGAGGGAGCAGAGTTAAGGGCATGTGACCTGGTATGGTCCAAGGGGGGGGGCGCTCACTCAGCTCCCCCACCCCTTTCCTGACCTGCATGCTCGGATAAGGGTCTGGTATGGATTTTTGGGGGTGACCTCGCAATGTTTTTTTTTTTTCATTTTGGCGTGGGGTTTCCCTTCAAGATCCATACCAGACTCAAAGTGCCTGGTGTGGAATTGGGGGTGGGGGTATCCCAACGCCATTTTTTTTTTTTTTAATTTTGGCGTGGGGTTTAGGTTCAAGATCCTAAGAGCACAAGTCGCACGCCACAAGTGGGATCAGTTAAGATGATGAATCCGACTTTGATCTGACTTCAATGATATTGAATAGGCTGAAGTCGGACCAAAGTAGTGCAAGAACCTTTTTCAAAGTGGGACTGACATGAGTCGGACCAGTTAGGACGGCTCTCACAGGGAACCATTGATTTATACACGTCATGTGACATGAGCTCCTAGTACGTATGTCATACCAGCGTGAACCTGGCCTTAGCAATAGTATGTAGGCATAGGACACGCCCCCTTAAAGGAGAATTAAAAAAAAAAAAAAGATTAGTTAAAGCGGGAGTCCCGCGAAAATTTTTTTTTTTTAGATGTCAGCAGCTGCAAATACTGCAGCTGCTGACTTTTAAAATAAGGTCACTCACCTGTCCCGGGGTCCAGCGATGTCGGCACCCTAAACCGAACCGTCCCTCGATCCTCGGGTGCTGCCGCCGCCATTCTCAGTGAGGGAATCAGGAAGTGAAGCGTTGCGGCTTCACTTCCCGATTCCCTACTGCGCATGCGCGAGTCGCGCTGCGCTTTTTCAATGGTCCCCGCTATCTCCTGGGACCTGTGTCTTTCCCAGGAGACAGCGGGGAGGGGGCATGACTCCCATGGGAGTCTATTCCCGGAAGTGGGTGCAGATACCCGTCTTAGACAGGTATCTGCACCCCCCTCCCCCCCTGAAAGGTGCCAAATGTGACACCGGAGGGGGGGAGGAATCCGATGAGCGGAAGTTCCACTTTTGGGTGGAACTCTGCTTTAAACTCACAAGTTGCTGGTTTTCCCCACTTCTATTCTTTTATATTGGCTTTGGAATGTACAAATGCTGCTATTTAGAAATCGGAGGAAAGGTTTAGCGCTGGGAAACACTTTTTGAATGATAAAAAGTGCATTTTATATACAATTATAGAGATCAGACCAAAATGAGGGACAAATGAGGACGAAAGAGGGACAGAGGGACATTGCTCCAAATCAGGGACAGTTGGGAGCTATGGGCCAATCACGTGGCTTGTATTTGCAGCAAATTAGCTCCATTATAAACTGCTGGTTGTCAGCAATAAGAAATGTAAATAAATTGTGGCGCGCACATTTCAGGGTTAAAAACGGGCATTAAGGGGGCAACATAACACCTTCTAGTTGCCCTCTGAAAAGCAATCCACTGTGAATCACTTTTCAGAGGGAACGTCTTATGGAAGTATGAATGAACCCTCAGTGAGTGGTGGAGCATTTTCCATTGGCCGCTGGCATTTGTCTCTGCACTGTCTCTATAGATGCTGGGGAGGGGGGAGGGGAGCAGCACAGCAGAGCCTGAGAGAGGGGATATGGGCGGAGCACAATGGTGTGACCACTCCCCCCCAGCAACATAGCTCACGCCCTAAACACCCATTTCCGTACACTATCCGACCTGACGCTGCCGACGTGGTGACGTAGTTCCGGATCACAGGTCAGATGATGTGTGAGAGAGGTGTGGGTACGCGGCTCTGACACTTGGCGGGGGGGTCCCGCTCTGTCATCTGCCGATTCACTGACAGGTAATAGGGGCATGATGGGGGAGAAGAGTGCGGAGCGTTCTCCTGGGTGTATGAAGTACAGAGAGCCCCCATACACCTGACTGTCTGTGTATATGGGGGAAGGGAATTCTCACCAGAAGGAGAGCTTTGTCCTAGAAGTCTCTACACTTCCTTCCTCCGCTTCACACATCCCCCCCCCCCCAAAAACACAATGGTATGTCTGTCCTATGTAGAAATGTGATCCAGGAAGAGGACATTGTGTGTTCGGGGGGGGGGGTCACATACATGAAGGTAAGAAGTGTCCGGGGAGTGGTGAGGAGGGGCAGTGAGGAAAACCCGCCCCGGAGATAGAAGTATGAACAGGACTCATTACAGGGCTGCTGATATCTCATAAAGTGACCGGGGGAGGGGGCGCAATATATTAAAGCTTTACTCCAGAAAAGAATATGAACCCCCCCCCCCTTCTCCTAAACATCCCTCCCCCAATCCAACCCAGCCCCCTCCTTCCAAATCCTACCTCTAACCTATTCCCCCTCCCCAAAGCTTTCTTTCCCCTATCATTCAATTACTCCCTCCCTTCCTATACCCCTAACCCATCCCCCCCTCTCTTCAAATCCAACCCATCCCCCCTCCCATTAGACCCCCCTTCCTTCGACCTGACCCCTTCCCTTCAAATCCCCCAATCCGCCCTGCCTCCCTCACTTCAAATGCTTCCCTCTGACCCATCCCCCTCCCTTCAAATCCATCCCCCCTGACACGTCCCCCTCCTTTCCAATTCCCCCCCCCGACCTGATCCCCTCCCTTCATATCCCATCCCCCAATTCGCCCTGCCCCCCTCCCTTCAAATGTTCCCCTCCGACCCATTCCCCTCCCTTCAAATCCCATCCCCCAATCCGTCCTGTCCGCCTCCCTTCAAATGCTTCCCTCTGACCCGTCCCCCTCTCTTCAAATCCCTTCCCTCTGACCCGTCCCCCTCTCTTCAAATCCCTTCCCTCTGACCCGTCCCCCTCTCTTCAAATCCCTTCCCTCTGACCCGTCCCCCTCTCTTCAAATCCCTTCCCTCAGACCCGTCCCCCTCTCTTCAAATCCCTTCCCTCAGACCCGTCCCCCTCTCTTCAAATCCCTTCCCTCAGACCCGTCCCCCTCTCTTCAAATCCCTTCCCTCAGACCCGTCCCCCTCTCTTCAAATCCCTTCCCTCAGACCCGTCCCCCTCTCTTCAAATCCCTTCCCTCAGACCCGTCCCCCTCTCTTCAAATCCCTTCCCTCAGACCCGTCCCCCTCTCTTCAAATCCCTTCCCTCAGACCTGTTCCCCTTCCTTCAAATCCCTCCCCTCTGACCCGTCCCCTTGCCTTCAAATCCCCCTCACTCTGACCCGTCCTCCCCCCTTTAAATCCCTCCCCTCTGACCTGTCCTTCTTCTTCTTTCAAATCCCCCCCTACTCTGACCCATCTCCCTCCCTTAAAATCCCCCCTCTGACCCGTTCTGCTCCCTTCAAATCCCTCCCCTCTGACCTGTCTCTCTCCCATCAAATCCCTCCTCTCTGACCTGTCCTGCTTTCAAATCCCTCCCCTCTGACCCATTCCCCTCCCTTCAAAACCCATCCCCCAATCCGCCCTGCCCCCCTCCCTTCAAATGCTCCCCTCCCTCTGACCCATCCCCTTGCCTTCAAATCCCCCTCCCTCTGACCTGTCCTCCTCCCCTCTGACCTGTCCTTCTTTCAAATCCCCCCCCCCCTCCTCTGACCCGTTCCGCTCCCTTCAAACCTTCCCTCTGACCCGTCGTCCTACCATCAAATCCCTTCCCTCTGACCTGTCCTGCTTTCAAATCCC
The DNA here is from genome assembly GCF_042186555.1 of Aquarana catesbeiana. Lineage (NCBI taxonomy): Eukaryota > Metazoa > Chordata > Amphibia > Anura > Ranidae > Aquarana > Aquarana catesbeiana. The sequence goes on along the minus strand of NC_133328.1, from coordinate 29,497,010 downwards.
CCTTCCTCTGACCTGTCCCCCTCCCTTCAAATCCCCCCCCCCTGGCACGCCCCCCTCCTTTTCAAATCCTCCCCTCTGACCCATTCCTCTCCCTTCAAATCCCTCCCCTCTGATCCATCCCCCTCTCTTCAAATCCCCCCCCCCCCGGCCTGACCCCTTCCCTTCAAATGCCACCCCCCAATCCGCCCTGTCCCCCTCCCTTCAAATCCCCCCTGACCCGTACCCCTCTATCCAAATCCCTTCCTTCTGACCTGTACCCCTCTCTTCAAATCCTTCCCCTCTGAACCCGTCCCCTTCCCTTCAAATCCACCCCCCCTACCCGTCCCCCTCCCTTCAAATCCACCCCCCCGGCACGTCCCCCTCCTTTCAAATCCCTCCCCTCCCTTCAAAACCCTCCCCTCTGACCCATTCCTCTCCCTTCAAATCCCTCCTCTCTTCAAATCCCCCCCTGACCCAACCCCTTCCCTTCAAATGCCACCCCCCCAATCCGCCCTGCCCCCCTCCCTTCAAATCCCCCCTGACCCGTACCCCTCTCTTCAAATCCTTCCCCTCTGACCTGTCCCCTTCCTATCAAATCCACCCCCCCCGACCCGTCCCACTCCCTTCAAATCCCCCCTGACCCGTACCCCTCTATCCAAATCCCTTCCTTCTGACCCAATCCTCTCTCTTCAAATCCTTCCTCTCTGACCCGCTCCCCTCCCTTCAAATCCCCCCACGACCCGTCCCTCTCTATTCAAACCCCTTCCCTCTAACCCCTCCCTTCAAATCCCCCGACCCACCCTGCTTTCAAATCCTTCCCCTGTCCCCCTCTCCCACTTCAATACTGGGCACTTTTACCCCCTTCCTGCCCAGGCCAATTTTCAGCTTTCAGCGGTGTCACACTTTGAATGACAATTGCGCAGTCATAAATTGTATATATATTCCCGCGCTGTTATGAAGATGGTAATTTAACTGCTGCAAGCACCGAAAAGGATCAGTTCATACCCGCACACATTAAATAAATGAAATAGATGGTGCTGCGCTGTTAAAAGATAAAAATCAAACTAGAACTACCTAAGTAATATATGTTAAAAAATATCCAAAACAATGAAGTATACAGTGAATGCTTAAGGTAGCAGTACACGTGAGAAAAATTCCCAAATGGATAAATGACTACAGTCTTATAGGTGGATGCAAAAGTACAGTGATGTATACATTCTCCAACTGAGTGTAAATATAAAGTGACTTGTCTTTAAAGTGCAGAAAGTTGTGCAAATATATGCAATATGCAAAAGTGATTTCTCCTCTTCTGTGCAATAAACACAATGTGCAGAAAATAATTTCTCCTCTTCTGTGCAACACACTCCAGTGAAGATGGCCTCTTTACCTTGCGGTTATGAGGCAACCGCATGTGTATGTAATAATGAAGATCAATGATGTTCACAATGCTTGCTTCTTGGTGGTATACTCTCAAAGCAGTGACGCAGTGGTCTTTCTCTCCCAATGGATGTATATGTAACGTGGAGGAAGAAGCAAAGGGAGGATTCCGGGTAGTGTAGTATTTTGAAGACACTGTCTTTATTTGTTAAAAGTAATAAGGCGTACTCGCATTTCGTTTTTAAGTTAAAAACAAAACACCACGAGCGGCGAGCTCGTATGTTGACGTCACTTCCGGTGTCTGTCCATCCCAACGAGTATCACCAGTCACGTGACTTCATCAGGGGATAAAGACTGGCACTGGAAATGTCTTTAGTCTGGAGCATTAAGTCAAATGAGCGGCCATTTTCTTGTAGCTCAATGATAAAGTATATTAGCGGCCATGTTTGGATGGATCTTTTATGGCCATTTTCTAGTAGCCCGCTGCTAGAGGAACATTTATATGGAGGTATTTTATTAGAGACATTCGATGAAATACTTAAAAGGCAAATAAAAACATTAAAAGGCAAATAAGGACATTTATTGGGAATCTAAAAAAACTGGCGATCCACACCAGGAGCCGTTCTCAAAGATAATAAAGTTTTACTTATATCGAAAATAGCGGCACTATGAACTTTGGATATCGGGGTGAGGGGGACACCAGAACTGACGTCAACAGATACTGCAGATATAGTTTATGCATACTACATTATATAGTAGAGATGGTATCTTCATCAAATTAAAATAGACAACAATAAATAAAAGGTGCGTATTGTAATATGGGGGTATCGGGCAATTTTTTAAAATGGAAGTGGCACACTGAGGCACAAATCTTATATATGGACAAATGTAGGTATCAAAATATTAAAAACGAGTCCGCGCCGGTCCTGGGAAGCTGCAGGCAGGAGTTTTTAGGCGAGGCCGCGACTTCGGCCCAGTCCGCGGCGTCCGGCCTCGCAGACTAGGCCAAAGCCGCGGACTCGCCTAAAAACTCCTGCCTGCAGCTCCTCGGGACCGGTGCGGTGAAAAAAAATTGGTGTGCGACAGGAGTCTAGTATTAAAAATCTGGCTTCTTTTTTTGTTAAGTATGTTTCTTTTTAGGCCCAAATGGACTACTTGTTTCAGTGCTTTCCTGCACTTAAAGATGGGGTTGCTCAGTTATATAAAAAAGTGGCATTCGGAAACTCGCAAAGAGGAAAGACCTGGTCATTCGACCAGCAGATAAGGGAGGAGGGATTGTGATCCTCTCAAAAGAGCAGTACATTGAAATTATGAACAAATTATTGGAAGATGAAAGCACATACAGCCGACTACTGAGCAATCCCATGTATACATCACTGTACTTTTGCATCCACCTATAAGACTGTAGTCATTTATCTATTTGGGAATTTTTTTCACGTGTACTGCTACCTTTATAATTTACTGTATACTTTATTGTTTTGGATATTTTTTAACATTATATTACTTAATTCTAGTTTGATTTTAGCTTTATCTTTTAACAGCGCAGCACCATATATTTCATTTAATTGCACTGTTATGCAACAATGTACCCATATGAAATTTTTACTGCTGGGTTTATTTTTTGCACTATAAATGAATAAAGACTGAAAATGTTGGGGAAAAAAAAAAGTTTCTGTTATAAAATTTTGTAAATAAGTAAGTTTTCTCCCTCACTGAAGGGCACTGATGAGGAGGCACTGATTGGCATCACATGTGGGCACTGATTGGCAAACATCACTGGTGGGCATTACTGATTTATCAGCACAAACCCCCCCCCCCTTGTTAGAAGAGCTGCTGATTTGTCTCTCCTCTAGTCGCGCCCTGTCAGCGTGAATAGAGGAAAAGCCGATAAATTATGTCACCAGCTGTGATTGGACACAGCTGATCACATGGTAAAGAGCCAACATCATAAGCTCTTTACCTAGATTGGAGATGCGGTGTGTCAGAGCGACCCGCCGATCGCCGCTCTGCGCGCCCCCGTGGCTTATCCTGCTGAACGTCATATGACGCCCATTCAGGATAACACGACCACCCTGCACCAATCATTCTGAATACGGAGGTCGGGAAGTGGTTAAATCTCTCCTCTGACTTGTCCACCACCCTTCCATTCCTCCCCCTCCGACCTGTCTTCCTCCCCTCTAACCCATCCCACTCCCTCCCATTCCTCTCTCCCTTTCATTCCTCCACTCTAACTAGAGCTGCACAGTTAATCGTAAAAAAAATCGTGATCTCGATTCACCCCCTCTGATGATCTCTCCTGCAGATTTTGCCCATTCTTTCATATAACAAGTGGAGAGACTTATCTGCTCACTCTGCTGTCAAAAGAAAGCATCTGGGCAGCCTGACAAGTCTTTAACTTGAAACATTGTAACTAAGCTTCCTTCTTAGATCAAAGGGATAGAACTGTAAATAAATAATCCCAGTCTGCCAAGTTTTCAACAAAGTGTAAATGCAGGAAGTTTAACTACTTAAAGTCTAAATCTTTTTCTGACACTTATTTCTTAAGTTAAAATCAATATTTTTGCTAGAAAATTACTTGGAACCCCCAAACATTATATATATTTTAGCAGAGACCCTAGGGAATAAAATGGCAAATGCTGTAATATTTTATGTCACACTGTATTAGCCCAGCGGTCTTTCAAATGCAATTTTTTGGGGAAAAAATACACTTCAATGAATAAAAAAAAAAAAAGAAACAGTAAAGTTATACCAATTTTTTTTGTTTTAATGTGAAAGATGATGTTGCGCTGCGAGACTCGTGAGAGAATCGTGATCTATCTTCTAAGCAGAAAAATCGTGATTCTCATTTTAGCCAGAATCGTGCAGCTCTCCCTAACCCATCCCACTCCCTTCCACCCCCCCCCCTCTAACCCATCCCACTCCCTTCCATCCCCCCCCTCTAACCCATCCCACTCCCTTCCATCCCCCCCCCTCTAACCCATCCCACTCCCTTCCATCCCCCCCCCTCTAACCCATCCCACTCCCTTCCATCCCCCCCCTCTAACCCATCCCACTCCCTTCCATCCCCCCCCCTCTAACCCATCCCACTCCCTTCCACCCCCCCCCCCCAACCCATCCCGCTCCCTTCCATTCCTCCCCTCTAACCCATCCCGCTCCCTTCCATTCCTCCCCTCTAACCCATCCCGCTCCCTTCCATTCCTCCCCTCTAACCCATCCCGCTCCCTTCAATTCTCCCCCCCCCCCCACTCTAACCCATCCCACTCCCTTCCATTCCTCCCCTCTAACATACCCCCTCCCTTCCAAACAATAAATAAATCATATTGAGTCCGTCCTTGTATTTTGTCCGACTGAATACCATTGTATGCTTCGTAAAGTGCTACAAGTTGGGAACCACTCAACTTACAACTGCTAGTGAGTACTAACTACCAGAATAGGGATCAGACCTGTATACAGATGCATATTCTCCCAATTGCTTCTACTTCTGTAAAATGTATTTTCTTCTTTCACCTCCAGGATTTATCACACAGCTGTATATTTATCTTTCTAGTGTTCCGTGAGCTGCAAAAATGAGCGGGTCCAAACCGGACATCCTGTGGGCTCCCCACCACGTGGACAGGTTTGTGGTCTGCGATTCTGAGCTCAGCCTCTACCACATCGAGTCAGCAGCCAGCACCAGCTCTGAACTCAAAGCCGGATCCTTGAGACTGTCCGAGGAAACCACGGCAACCCTGCTGGCCATCAACTCTGACACCCCATACATGAAATGTGTCGCCTGGTACCCAAAATATGACCCAGAATGCCTTCTGGCGGTTGGTCAAGCTAACGGCAGAGTTGTCCTTACCAGTCTAGGCCAAGACCACAATTCTAAGTGTAAGGAGTTGATCGGGAAAGAGTTTGTCCCTAAGCACGCCCGGCAATGTAATACATTGGCTTGGAATCCCGTGGACAGTAACTGGCTGGCCGCCGGTTTGGACAAACACCGAGCTGACTTCTCCGTCTTGATTTGGGATATAAGCAGCAAATACACGCCTGACATAGCCGTCCCTATGGAGAAAGTCCGTCTTTCCTCCACCGATGGTGAATCGTGTTTAGTGGTGACAAAGCCACTATACGAACTTGGACAGAATGACGCATGCCTCTCCCTTTGTTGGCTTCCAAGAGAACAGAAGCTCCTTCTAGCCGGCATGCATCGCAACTTGGCTATTTTTGACCTCCGGAACACAAACCAGAAAATATTTGTCAACACCAAAGCCGTCCAGGGGGTGACGGTAGACCCACATTTCCATGACCGGGTGGCATCCTTCTTTGAGGGCCAAGTGGCAATCTGGGACCTTAGAAAGTTTGAAAAGCCAGTGTTGACTCTTACCGAACAACCAAAGCCGCTAAGCAAGGTGGCCTGGTGTCCAACAAGGACGGGCTTACTTGCCACGTTAACCCGGGACAGTAATGTGATCAGACTGTACGACATGCAGCACACACCCACACCTATCGGTGACGAAACCGAACCCACTATTATAGAAAGGAGCGTACAGCCTTGTGATAACTACATCGCTTCATTTGCCTGGCACCCAACCAGTCAGAACCGCATGGTGGTGGTCACTCCCAACAGGACAATGACTGATTTTACTGTTTTTGAGCGTATCTCACTGGCCTGGAGTCCTACTACCTCTTTAATGTGGGCCTGCAGTAGGCAACTATACGAATGTACAGAGGAAGGGAAGGACAGCTCTATAGATAGAGACATAGCTACAAAAATGCGCCTAAGAGCTTTATCAAGGTACGGACTGGACACGGAGCAAGTCTGGAGAAATCACTTACTGGCGGGACATGAAGACCCTCAGCTAAAATCTCTTTGGTACACTTTGCACTATATCCTTCTACTGTTTTTGTTTGAAGGGATTGCTAATCAAATATTTAATTTCATGAGCCATGTTGCACTAGCAGTCCTGTTCCTCCCTCCATCCATCCATGTCTCCATGCTTTATTTTGTTGAAGTCATTTAGAAAACCTCTCCCCCTTACATTTCTGGTCGTGGCCATCTTGAGTATAGGCAGATGAATCGGGTAGCATTTGCTTCCTAGAATCCATCTGCCCTTAGCTCAGGCAGGCAGGTGTTCCGTCAGATTAGGCGACCAGTCAAAACTTGTAACGGAAGTGACGCTCAGTCACGGCCATCTTGGTACACCCCACACTCTGAGGTTACTGAGCAAACATCTTTGTACACCCAACTAAGTCTTGCATCTTAGATTGTAAGCTCTAAGGAGCAGGGCCCTCTGATTCCTACTGTATCAAATTGTATTGTATTTGTACTGTCTACCCTCAAGTTGTAAAGCGCTACGTAAACTGTTGGCGCTATATAAATACTGTATAATAATAATAATAATTTTACACATTTAGAAGTCCATTACACTGTTTTGATGTTGAATTTTCAAAACGACGTCGCGGACTTCTAAATACAGTATGTCACGACATAAGCTCAGTTTAGTGGTAAAAATAAGTGTGAAATGCAAGATTTCAGTGGGTGCAAAAAGATGTCCGCTTGGCGACTTCAGACTGTAGGCTAATGCCCTGTACACACGATCGGACATTCCAACAACAAAATCCATGGATTTTTTCCGACGGATGTTGGCTCAAGCTTGTCTTGCATACACACGGTCACACAAATCTTGTTGGAAATTCCGATCGGCAAGAACGCGGTGACGTACAACACGTACGACGAGCTGAGAAAAATGAAGTTCAATAGCCAGTGCGGCTCTTCTGCTTGATTCCGAGCATGCGTGGAACTTTGTGCGTCGGAATTGTGTACACACGATCGGAATGTACGACAACGGATTTTGTTGTCGGAAATTTTAAGATCCAGATCTCAAATTTTGTGTGACGGAAATTCCGATGGAGCCTACACACGGTCGGAATTTCCAACAACAAGCTCCGATCGCACATTTTCCGTCGGAATATCTGACCGTGTGTACGGGGCATAAGTGTGGGCAAATGCGAGGTGTACCAAGATGGTCGTGATGGAACGTCACTTCTGTTACAAAATCTGGAGGAACACAGGCAGGAGGGTGTGCTTAGCTGAGAGAACCCCTCCTGAATACTCCTGGGATGTGTGATGTGTGGAAACTAGGTAGGTAAGTAACTAAAGAAATGGAAAAACAAAAAAAAAGTTTAACACAAGTAAATCTTTCCTATCTATTTACTAATGCTAGCAGCTTAATGGCCCGTACGCACGATCTGAAAATCGTAGGAAAAATACCGCTTTCTAGTCGATCGTACGATAATCTGATGGGGAGTACACAGCTTTTAATAGCCGATCACGACAGTTCATCCGATGTTATCCGATCGGACAAGCACAAACATTTTTCTAATATGATACCAGATCGTACGATTTTCATATAATCAGTACAGTTGTTGTCTGAAAATACAATACAAATACACTACAACACGTGACATCACTTCCGAGTTTTTTTTTTTTTTTTTATTCCCTGTCGTGTGAGAATTTTTGTAACTTTTAGTAACCTATTCAATTTCTACTTGAGACTAGCACGTGAAAAAATTCAGACGATCCGTCATCCGCTTTTCGGATCGTGTGTACGGGGCATAAGGATTCAAAATAATCAATGTGAACTGAGAGAGTGACGTTCCACTTTAAGAGAGCGCTCACCTGCCCCTATGGTGTTGCTTCCTCACTAGCTAAAATGATGCAGATTCTTGCAAGCAAGGGAGCAGCAGTGGAGTGACACCTTGCAAGCTTGGCTAGCAAGGGAGTGACGATGTAGGAGCAGTTAGATGTTCTCTCTGTTCTCAGTCTGGTCACTTGTGAGTTGTTGCCAGCAATAGGATTACTAGCATGACATAGGCCAAACTGACTTAGACCCCTTTCACACTGGGGCTGCATTAGCGCTAAAGCGCCGCTTGTTTTAGCTGCGCTTTAGCGATGTTTAAGTGGTGCTTTTAACCCCAAAGAAGGGGTTAAAAATTCCCGTGTTGCAGCGCTTCCCAATTGCTTTTCAGGCGTTTTGGGAACGCTAAACACAACGCTCCCAAACCTCCCCAAAGATGCTGCTTGCAGGACTTTTCAGAACCTCCCGCAAGCGCACCGCCCCAGTGTGAAAAGTCACACTAGATTGAATGGGAGGCAGTTTTCAGGTGCTTAGCAGAGGCCTTATTCTAGCGCTAAACCACCTGAAAACCGCCCCAGTGTGAAAGGGGTCTTGGGCTCAGTTCGATGAACAGAATGTAGCTTGCTTTTGGGTGTATTCAGATTAGAATTACTATCAGTTTGGGACATTTGAGATCATTCAGCACTCGATGACAGGTGAATTTGACTTTCTTACACGCTGAATTAATCAGCCTCAAGGTGCTTTTGCATTCCCATTTACCTGTATGGGGAGAGAAGCAGTTGAGGCAATCAATACCTTGTGTATACTGTCCCTTACATAAGAGTTCCTAGAGGCAAATTTGCCATGATGTCTCTTGATGACGCCCTGCTAGGCCCTCCCCTCCTCTTTTACTGAATAAAAAGGCTTTGCCTACTGAGATATGTGTCATTCCTATCCTGGGAGGCAAAGAGGGAGCAGTGCATGTTGCTCGCCTATGCGAATGACGTGCAATGGGGGGGGGGGGGGGGGAGTAATTAAAAAAAAAAAATCCTAATTATGCAGAGCACCGAAGGAGAGGTGGGTTAATGGCATGGAGGGTGAAGAACCCCTTTAAGGTGTTTAAGGTGCAGAGCTTTCTACAAGCTTTGTTAAAGTGGTTTTAAAGGCCGAAGGTTCTTCTGTGTCCAGCCCCCCAAAACCTTATCTGAGCCCCATCTGATGTTCACGAGAGCCTCGGCTGTATGGGGTCTCTCCCTCGTCATTGGCTGTTAATTACAGCCAGTGAGCGAATGAGAAGAGAGCTGGGGTCGGGCCCAGTCGTGGCTCTGTGTCTTATGGACGCATAGAGCAGCGGCTCAGGAGCAAGCAAACAGCGGTGCCCCCCAGACTTTTTCTGGTTGCACTGCTCGAGGGGGAGGAGCCAGGAGCACTGGCAGGGGACCCAAAAAGAGGAGGATCGGTGCTGCAAAACCACTGCACAGAGCAGGTAAGTATAACATATTTGTTATATTTAAAAAAACAAAACTTTTATAGCCTTTAAAATCCCCCTCGGCTCCAGTTTGGGGAGCACTGCTTGTCCGTTTGACCAAACTGCTAGTTGGCTTCAATAAGCGTCCACGCTGCTTCACGTATTTTAGCAACATGCTTACCCCCTTTACGATTGCCCAACACACATGTGCAGAGCCAAAAGGGTGGCCCATACGCTGCACATATGCATCGCTGGGCAGCCAATGTTTGTGCTGCAGCTCTTGGTACGGGGTAAAGATGGGTAGCCGGCTTGCGAGCATGTGACCACTATGACAGTGCATTTGTTTTTATTTGTGTTTTTTTTTTTTTTTTTTTTTTTTTTCCTTCGTCTTCCTTTATTTTCAGCTGGTGATCCTACCAGTAAGGATGAGCTCCGGCTCCTACAGTTTAAATCAGAAGTGAGTAGCCTAGGGTGACAACACTGCTCTTTCATTAGATACATTAAGGTAAGGGAGTGTTTTCACCCTAGAACAGGAAGCGTGTTACTGGTAGGTAAGAATGAGCTCCGGCGTGTTTGCTGCACCTGCCGAGCCCGCCAGGAACTCGGCAATGTGCTGCGCTAATCACAGGTAGTGAGACATTTCCAGATCTCTGCAGCCGCACATCTGGAAATGTCTCACTGCTTGTGATTAGCGATGCGCAGTGCTGAGTTCCTGGCGGGCTCGGCACGTGCAGCATGCGAACACGCCGGAGCTCATCCTTACCTACCAGTAACACGTTTCCTGTTCTAGGGTGAAAACACTCCCTTACCTTAATGTATCTAATGAAAGAGCAGTGTTGTCACCCTAGGCTACGCACTTCTGATTTGAACTGTAGAACGCGCTCTCACCCCAATCTCTGTGACATAGTGGTAGGTTTTCTGTACACTACATAAGATCGCTGGCAAATCTGACAGCAATGTTTGGGATTTCAGTGCACCAGAGGCAGCGTGATGTCGGCTCCCTGAATCTCTGGCAGATCAGGTGTTTTCTATACTTGCATCATTTTAAAAGGACATGACATGGATAAATATTCCAGTATTGTTGAGATGTACTGAATGAATTGCATTTATTTTGCACCTGTGGTTTTCCTATATTTCTGATTACTTATGAAGCAGTATGCAGAAGACATAGATCAGAAATCTTCAAGCAACAAAGGATCATTGGTCTTCGCTGGTATTAAAACCATTGTGAAGTCATCAGTTGGTAAGAGGCTAAAACTAATTTGAAATAGGGTTATACTGTATCTGTCTTGGGTTTCCGAAGGGGGGTGGGGATTAGATAGCTTTGTGATCTTAATATACAGCTATAAATAATTTTCCATTGAGCGTTTAAGGTGGAAGTATAAGCAAATCCTAACTAAGCCTATTCTAACTACCCTGTAAAGTAGCGATTCCCAACCTTTTTGGCACTGGGGACCGGTTTCATGGAATAAAATTTGAGGAAGGAGTGGGTGGGGGGGTTGATGGCAGTGTTATCTGGGGAATTGCTGGCCTTCGTGCTTCAATCGTTAATGATTGAAGCGCAATATTTTTATTATTACATTGTCATATATTATGAAATAGTTTTAAAGGATAAGTTTTCCTTTAGGAACATGGTAAATGTTCTACCCGTTTGCCTGATTATTTTTTTTTTTTTTTTCCACCCCCTCCCTGTGACAGCAGTACAGGGAGAAGTTCCCCATACTAGCTGTCGGTTTTTACTATCAGCGTGGTCGTTTAAGTCTCTGCCCACACGGCTGCATCATCCATACACCGAGCTCTGTGCGTGAATGAACCTTTGCGGATGTCGGCTTGTGGTTCTCAATGAGCTACCACGGGGTAGTTCTTTGATTCTTCCTGTCAGTGTATCTGCTTGCCCGTACGAGATGTACGGGCACACAGATACACTGACAGGCCTGCAGGAGGCCTGCATGGCACCAGCAATCTGCTGATGCAATGCTTTCAGGCTCCAAAAAAAATAAATGCACGTTTTTTTTTTTTTTATTTTTTTTTTTTCCTGGAAAAAAAAATGTGCATTTATTTTTTCAAAGTGAACGTATCCTGTAACTCACCATAATGCAGAATCAGTGGAAGTCCTGAGCGTGTCTCTTGGCACTGTCTCCGGATGCAGCGTGTCTCTTGGCACTGTCTCCGGATGCAGCGTGTCTCTTGGCACTGCTGCCTGCTACCAGATGCAGCTTTCTCTGTGCAGTGTATGAGCAGAGGAGAGAAGTAACCCCCTGTGTGTCCCGGGGATCGACACTGTTGTTGCCTGGCATTTTAATCTCAGCGCTTTGCTTGCTTTCCTTGATTGCTTCACTGAGCTGACACATGCGCAGTTAGCTGAAGGGATGGATACAGGAGGCAGTATGGCCCGATGTCTGACAGGCCACAGACTGCTACCGGTCCCAAGGCCCAAGGGTTGGGGACCCCTACTGTAAAGGAAAGAAATCTAGACTTGCCCCTGATGAGGGCGCTCTGGTCTGGACACATGATCTCTCCAGCTGCTGGCTTCAATGAAGAGGGGAGATCGTCGACAACAGCTGCAGAGCCTATGCAGTGATGTCAACCATAGACTTACTTTGGCCTATCTGTTGTCGGCTGTCCGTCTACACTGAAGCCGGCACTGGGACCTGATCATGTGACCGGATTGGAGCGTCCTCAGAAGAGGTAGTTATGCAGATCTTTCCTTTCTCGGGGAAGGGTTAAAATGTATAGGATCCTAGTCCCAATCCCGCCAGGAAGCTGACACTGCACACCACTAATCGCAGGCACTGGAAATTTCTTACTGCCTGTAATTAGCGGTGCGCAGTGTCGGCTTCCTGGCAGGATCGGGTAGGTGGGTTGGGACTAGAATCCCGAACACGCCTGGGACCATCTCTAGTCCCTATAGTGCACTCAAATTTGTTCACTGTCAGGTCATTGCAGAGGACAATGTTTTTGCATCTGGAGAAAGCAGTTCACCCGTCACATCCAGAAAAACTTCTGTACAGTTATTGCTGTGAATATCTGGACTAGACTTCCTCAGAAGCCGTTTCTAACAAACTATAGGTTGTTTAAGAAAAAAAAAATGTATGTAAATAACAGATTATAACTGGCCATTCATAAGTAAAAGGAATACTACCCATTGTTTCCCTTCAGAGCTGTTGAGATCAGATGTCTGCCACAGGGAGTACATTGTTTCCATTATGTGGGCTAATTCATAGATTCGCCTTGTGAGAAGGAGCAGTAGAGCACTACTAATTGTGTTACACAGCGAGTATGTACTAAAGTGGTTCTAAAGCCTAAACATTTTTGATCTTCATGCATTCCTTGCATTAAGGTAAACATTGTTTAGGCTTCAGCGTCCCCCCTTCTTACCTGAGCCCTCATTCGATCCAGCGCTGTGGATGTCTGCAGCTCTTCTCTGCCCCCACTTCCTGGTCACTCAGGATTTGATTAGAGCCATTGGCTGTCAATCAAAGCCGGTGACAAGGGAGCAGAAAGGGCAGCTTGGGAGTGCCCCCATAAAAGCTTTCTATGGGGGCTTTCAACCGGAGGGGAGGAGCCAGGAGGTTTGGAGCAGCAGTTAAGTATACACCTGTTTAGTTATTTAAAAAAAAAAACAACAAAGCTTTAAAACCACCAAATGAAATATGGCTGTATGTACTGAATATCATTACAAATTATTCGGTCTATTTATAAAGCCATGGATGTGAATTTCACTAAACATTCTCTGGTGGAGATTCAATCATTCTCATTTCAACACATGGGCATGGAAGATTCTCCAACAAAGAATGTTTGGTGAAAGTCTCATTCACTGCTCTATAAGTAGGCCTCTTTATTTGGTAGCAGGGGTTTTAAAAATCTTAACTCATTTATAGTCAAAGCATTGTTGTTTGTCCTTCCTGTAATGGAACAGCGGAGAGCGTCAGGAGCAGCTGGAGTGGCTCTGATCGCCAAGCGGACATCGTACATTACGTCAGCGAGGAACGCGGCCTGGCTCTGCAGCTGTGCGGCTGGAGGAAGAAGGGTGCCGACTCGAACATTGGTCCTTTCCTGACATCCTTAGAACAGGAAGAAGAATGGAGAGAGCAGCTGCTATTGCCTTGTTCAACCTGGATATCCGACGTGCCATACAGATACTGAATAAAGGGGCAACCTCGGGGAAGGGTAGGTGAAGCTACTTCCCTCCTGCATTCATGTCCTGTAAGTACCTGTTGGGACCAGTGACTGCTGTCCTTGTGTAAAGCTTCCTTCAACTCCTACACTATACTATACTGTCTCTTTGGATAGCCTATAGTGCTCTGAAAGTCCTTAGTCATGTAATAACTCTGTTGTTGAATTAAAAAAAAAAAAAGTTTAACCACTTCCAAGCTGTAGGACGTCCATGGAATGAAGGAAGTCTTGCAGCTACATGCATCATCCTGGTATCTTTTTTTCAGCAAGCGATTTCCCTTTTTTGTAAAAACCATCTTAGCAGCTGATTAGCTGCTGGATGGCTTTTACAGGCAGCGGGAGGGGATGTCTTTGGCCCCCCTCCACTCCCCTGTGATTGGAGATCCCGGAATCCAATTCAGTGCTTCCTCCGGGTTATCACAGAGGTGGTTGCGGACCAGATGGTCCTCTATGCTTCTGGGAGGTCAGAAGCAAGATCATGGTGTCACTTCTGGTTTGACAGATGTAAACACTGCCATTTCTTTTTGGAAAGCAGAGATAAATGTCTTGCATTTCTTGTGATGGAATAAAGTGATAAAAAATTAGAGACAGTGTAAAATGAAGAATAAGAAAAAAATTTAAAAAACCCCCCTCCCCTCGTGCTTGCACGTAAAAGAGAACGCATACCTAGGTTGCGCCCGCATATGTAAACGGTGTTTGCACCACACGTGAGGTATCGCCATGAGCGTTATAGAGAGAGCAATAATTCTAGCACTAGACCTCCCCTGTAACTCTAAACTGGTAACCTGTAAAAATGTTGAAAGCGTCGCCCCAATGGAGATTTTTAAGTACTATAGTTTGGCGCCATTCCACAAGCGTGCACAATTTTAAAGCATGACATGTTGGGTATTTATTTACTCGGCATAACATCTTTTATATTTTAACAAATGGGGTTATAAATGTGTTTTTTTTTTTTTTTTTTTTTTTTTTTTTTTTTTTTAAATACTTTCATTTTAATGCAAAAAAAAAAATTGCCTTTGAAAAATCGATGTGCAAATACTATGTGACATAAAAAAATTGTAACACCCACCATTTTATTTTCTAGGGCCTCTGATCTTTATATAGATAGATATATCATAATTTTTTTTGCTATTAAACAACTCAGAACTCCAAATATAGTGTGTGTGTGTGTGTGTGTGTGTGTGTTTGGGAGTTCTGAGTTATTTTATAGCAAAAAAATTTATTTTTGATGTAGGAGAAAAATGGCAGAATTGGCTCAGTAGGGAAGTGGTTAAAAAGCTGTAAAAATCGACCCAAACTATTATCCTTTTTAATGGTGCCTGTCATTCATATGCAACATCAGCAGCCATTTAACGTACAACTATAGGAAAAACTTTTTTTTTTTTTTTTTTTTTTCATTTGGATAGAGTAAGGGAGAGGGTTATTACCCTTTTTCAGATTTTTTTTTTTTTTTTTTTCCGCCATCTGTGTCCCATTGCAGAGATTTCCCTTCACTTCCTGTCCCATAGCCACACAGGAAGTGAGAAGAAATCCCTGCAAAATACGGAATCCCTTGGGGACCCCCAGGTCACCAGAACTAGTGTTCGTATTAGAAGATTTCTCCTCTATTACTTTTCTGAGGACAACCCAAAATTTAGGATTTTCTTTTACTTTCACTTTCAATGATAATGGTAAGCAGGACAAATGGAGAGGAGGCACAGACAAGGCAATAAAAACTGACAGGTGTTCTAATCCTATCCCACTCTATCCAAAACTAAAAGAGAAAGTTTTGCCTTTTAGTTATACTTTTAAGAGGATGAAAGTTGTCGCAAATTGGACAATTATCTGTTATTTATTTTGCAGCGACCATAGTTTATATGAAGGCGCCAACTACTAATGCAATCTTTTAAATTGCATGGTACATAAATTGAGACCTTCATGTTGCACAAATAGGAATTTTTCCATTTCTGACACAAGTCGCATTTTACAAGAACAAGCATCGCAGATCTTATTTGTCGCTCTAAACCGCAGTCTGTGCAGTTTTAATATCACATCACTGATTGTTTGAGTCCACTTCTGTATGCTTATTCAATTTTGGGGTGGAAAATGCCCCTGCATGCTGCAGAAAAGAATCCTTGCTCTCTGTGGAAGCAGTGGATTATCCGCAGAGGTCTGAGATACCCCTTGCTGAGACAGAGCTAGAGCTCTCCAATCTGAAGGTAGTGTGAGCTTTGCTGATTGGAGAGTTCTGATGTGGACTCAGCAGGGGCTATTCATGCATGTGTTTGTGTACTATTTGTCTGTTACAAGGACAGCTTAACCCTAGAGTGATTCTAAACCTTTAATTTTTTTTGTTTGTTTAGCCACTTGCTGGGAGGGGAATACTCATGCGTACCTGCTCCCAAGCCCGGCTGCCTGCATCTATAGACGAAGACAGCGAGGCTTTGCCCCACCTCCCCTCCCTTGTTGTAGTATTTGATTGACAGCAGCAGGAGCCAATGACTCCCGCTGCTATCAATCCACCCTGTGAGGAGGGCTCATGCACAGCGCTGGCTCGAAGTCAGGCTCCAGGTAAGTATAAGGAGGGGCTGGGTGGGGGGGGGGGGAATCCTGGACACAGCATTTTCTTTTTCCTTAATTCAATAAAAACGTTTCCCTTTTTATCTTTACAGGTGACCTGAACCTGAACGTGGTGGCGATGGCGTTGTCCGGCTACACGGATGAGAAGAATTCGCTGTGGCGTGAGATGTGCAGCTCTCTTCGGGTGCAGCTCAGGAACCCATACCTGGCGGTCATGTTTGCATTTCTCACCAGTGATCCCGGCTGCTATGAATCCGTCCTGGTATGATGGAACATTGTGAAATGTCTATCACTGTTATGAGAGGAGAACATCAGACTTTTTTTATATAATTTGGGGAAGGGTTAGAAGCTGTGTCGGATGTTTGTGGCTCTCTATGTCCTCCTTGGGAGATTTTCCACACTTCCTTCCCTGAAGACTTGACAGGAAGTGGGGGAGAATCTCAGCTTTGACAGCCGTGAAATTTAGTATTTTCCTGTCATTTTCTGTCCCTGGAATCAATGGTCACCAGGAGAGATTGGGGTGAATGTTTCCAGCGAGGACATACAGAAATAAAAACTTAAAGCGGAGTTCCGCCTATTTATGTATTTAAGTCAGCAGCTACAAATGCTGCAGCTGCTGACTTTTAAAATATGGACGCTTACCTGTCCAGGGCGCCCGCGATGTCGGCACCCGAAGCAGATCTGTCCCCTCGGCTCTTGGGTGGAGGCGCCGCCGTCTTCGGTATGGGAATCGGGAAGTGAAGCCTTGCGGCTTCACAGCCTGGTACCCTACTGCGCATGCGCAAGTCGCGCTGTGCGATCCCACTGGACCCGGCTGTCTTCTGGGGACCTGTGTGTCTCCCAGAAGACAGCGGGGGGGGGGGGGTGGAGGAAGTGCCGGACATGGCGTAGATAGCCGCAGATACTGCGGCTATCTATGCCCGGAAGTGGGAGAAAATACCTGGATTAGATTGGTATCTGCTCCCCCTGAAAGGTGCCAAATGTGACACCGGAGGGGGGGGGGGGGGGGGATTCAGAAAAGCGGAAGTTCCATTTTTGGGTGGGACTGCTTTAAAGCTCAACTCCAGCCTTCTCTTTAGTCTTGCACAGTTGAACAGGCTTCATTCCTGGACTGATTTCAACACACACATTGTGAGCTTCTCACAGAGAAACTACAGCAAGTCAGAACTCTCCTCATTTCCTGGCTGGAGGACATCCAGCATCACCTAGTTCTTTCCTCCCCAGCTGTTCCTGGCCCATTCCTTTCATTCATTGGATCTGAGTTCCTCAAAGCATTACATGTGTGCATTATTTAGGGTGCAACGCACTATTCCTAACGCACACATTCCTGTAGAAATGGCTGTATATGCAAGAGGGTGATGAAGCGACCACTGTCTGGAACCATAAATAGAACCAAAGAATGTCACCAGCACACCCTGGATCTCCAGAATGGGTCCAAAGCTTTATTCAGTGATCACAACGTTACAGCAGATAGCTACATTTCAGACCCTTGCAGGACCCCTCCAGCTCAGAAACGTTGCCATTTGCTGTAATGTGATTGCTGAATAAAGCCCCTTTCACACGGAGCGGACTCCAGCCCGGATCTGCCCGCTCAGCAGGGAATCTCTCCGCTGATTTCCACTGAGAAGATGGATGACAGGTCCGTGTCCGCTCCACTGATGCAGTGCGAACACCGACACAGCCCACTGTTCTGTATGGGGCAGTCAGATGGAAACGGACTACTTGTCAGTTTTCATCCAACTGTCGTCTGATCTGCTGGACGGATGGGGAAGGGATCCCCATTCGTCTGTTTTTAGTGGACCGGATCAGATGCCGGCAGATGTTAACCGACATGTCCGCTGACATCCGCCACCCTATAGAGAAAAATGGAGGTTCCGATCAGATCCGCCTGAAAAACTGACAGGCGTACCCAGTCGGAAGCGTCCGTGTGAAAGGGGCCTAAAGCTTTGGACTCATTCTGAAGATCCATTGTGCGCTGGTGACAATTTTCTTGCTCTCATTATTTAGGTTAGTCTGTATGCAAATGAAGCCCGAGAAGGAACACCTCCTCCAGACTTTTCTCCGCCCATCAAGGCATTTTGATATTTTCATAACTCCTCCCAAACTACATGCCACTTCTTACCTCAGGGCTGAGGGCTCTAGAGACGATTAAAGAGGCAGAGGGCTGTGAGGGATGTTTTCAGGAACCTATGTCAATGTTTCTCAACTCCAGTCCTCAAGGCTCCTGAACAGGTCATGTTTTCAGGATTTTCATTATTTTGCACAGGTGATTTGATCGGTTTCACTGCCTTAGTAATTACCACAGCCGTTTCATCTGAGGGAAATCCTGAAAACATGATCTGTTGGGGCGCCTGGAGGACTGGAGTTGAGAAACCCTGACCTATGTACAGCACCCTACCAGCCCCTCCCACCAGCAATGATCTACCTGCATTGCCTGAAGAAGCGCAGAGACCCAATAATGATGTCACTGAATGTAAAATAAAGTAGTTAATAAAAAAATCATTAAATTTCACTGGCATGTTATGAGGGGGAAAAAGAGGAATCTGGGAAGGCAAAATATTTGCAGACCTCAGCGTTTTGGAGGTGAGGGTTTGCTTGGCATCATGTTAATATGGGTGTAACGTGGTCTTAGGCTGGATTCACACCTATGCATTTTTAGTGCTTTTTGCATTTTGCAGATTTACACTACAGAACGTGTTCCATAGGAAACCATGTTCAATGGACTGTAGTGCAAATTGCAAATAGCACTAAAAATGCATAGGTGTGAATCCAGCCTAAAAGTTGGAGTTGGCCTTAAACGAGGTTGTAATTAGCCCGGCTCTATCCAAAACTACATGAAAAGGTTTTGCCTCTAGAGACACTTTAAATACTTTTAAATACAGGGAGTACTCTAAGCTTGGTGTCAGTTGGGTGACCTCTGATGCACATGTTGGAGAGCCTTCTGCTTACCTTTGTGGACTTGCTCCCTCTCTGGCACTGAACTTTGGTGAATCTCGATCGCTAAAAGCAAGGGAGCGAATCCATAGACTCTTGTGGGAAGTCTTTGTGATCTTGACACTGGTGGTTTTGTCCCCTTTACCAAGATTACCTTTGTGACATGGCCCTAAGACCCCTTTCACACGGAGGGGCTTTACAGGCGCTATAGCGCCTGCAAAGCGCCTCTCCTCTTACTCCAGTCTGAAAGCCCGAGTGCTTTCGCACTGGAGCGGTGCGCTGGCAGGACGCTCCAAAAAAAGTCCTGCAAGCAGCATCTTTGAGGCGTTGTAGGAGCAGTGTATACACCGCTTCTAAAGTGCCCTTGCTCATTGAGAACAATGGGCAGCACCGGCAAAGTGGCTCTTTTTGGGCACTTTTACCCCTTTTTCGGCCGTTAAAAATAGCGACGCTTTACCTCTGATGCCCGCCCCAGTGTGAAAGTGCCCTTAATCCTTTTTTTTTTTTTTTTTCTTATTGCCCAGTCTTTCCTCATGTATATCTGTTTCCTTTCAGTTCGAGTGCACCATGGCAGTCAGGGATCGCGTGGCCTTTGCTTGTTTGTTCCTAAATGACGCTCAGGTGAGTCCGTGTTTTATTTTTTTTTAATTAAAGTTTATTACTTTTACTTTTTAAGAAATGGAAATAAATGTTAAACACTCACCTGTTGCAGGATCCAGCAATGGGGCCGCCTGAACCCTTGGCTCCTCCTTCCTCCCCTCCCTCCCTCCCTCCCTCCCTTCCTTCCTTCCTTCCTCCCTCCCACCTTCCTTCCTCTTCCTTCTTCCTCCTGGCAGCCGGCTGTGACAGCTTGCGACTTCACAGCTGGGTGCGAGTTGTGCCTCCTCGATAGTCGAACAATCTGCTGGGACCTGTAACGTGTCAAAGAAGATTGGAGAGAGAGGAGAACTTCCGCTCGAGTCGCCTAGGAGGCCTGAGCGGTAGTGGGAGCAGGTACCTGTCAAAACTAGGTACCTGCTCCGCCTCCAAAAAAATGATGTGGCATAGGAAGGGGGGGGGGGAGGGGGAGAGAGGAATGCTTAAAGCAGAACTTCCCCTTTGGGTGGAGCTTCGCTTTAATCAACCCACAACACCGGACACTTTCACCCCCTGCTCAGGCGAATTTTGAACTTTCCCACTGTCAATTTGACAGTTGCGCGGTCAACACTTTACCTTTTTGGGGATCCTCTGCCATTCCTCCTTGCAGATCCTCTCCAGTTCTGTCAGGTTGGATGGTAAACGTTGGTGGACAGCCATTTTTAGGTCTCTCCAGAGATGCTCAATTAGGTTTAAGTCAGGGCTCTGGCTGGGCCATTCAAGAACAGTCACGGAGTTGTTGTGAAGCCACTCTTTCGTTATTTTAGCTGTGGGCTTAGGGTCATTGTCTTGTTGGAAGGTAAACCTTCGACCCAGTCTGAGGTCATGAGCACTCTGGAGAAGGTTTTTGTACAGGATATTCCTGTACTTGGCCGCATTCATCTTTCCCTCGATTGCAACCAGTCATGCTGTCCCTGCAGCTGAAAAACACCCCCACAGCATGATGCTGCCACCACCATGCTTCACTGTTGGGACTGTATTGGACAGGTGATGAGCAGTGCCTGGTTTTCTCTACACATACTGCTTCGCATTAAGGCCAAAAAGTTCTACCTTGCTCTCATCAGACCAGAGAATCTTATTTCTCACCGTCTTGAAGTCCTTCAGGTATTTTTTAGCAAACTCCATGTGGGTTTTCATGTGAGAGGCTTCCGTCAGGCCACTCTGCCATAAAGCCCTGACTGGTGGAGGGCTGCAGTGATGGTTGACTTTCTACAACTTTCTCCCATCTCCCGACTGCATCTCTGGAGCTCAGCCACAGTGATTTTTGGGTTCTTCTTTACCTCTCTCACCAAGGCTCTTCTCCCCGATAGCTCAGTTTGGCCGGACGGCCAGCTCAAGGAAGGGTTCTGGTCGTCCCAAACGTCTTCCATTTAAGGATTATGGAGGCCACTGTGCTCTTAAGAACCTTAAGTGCAGCAGAAATTTTTTTGTAACCTTGGCCAGATCTGTGCCTTGCCACAATTCTGTCTCTGAGCTCTTCAGGCAGTTCCTTTGACCTCATGATTCTCATTTGCTCTGACATGCACTGTGAGCTGTGAGGTCTTATATAGACAGGTGTGTGGCTTTCCTAATCAAGTCCAATCAGTATAATCAAACACAAATAGAGCTTTCTTTTGGTGGTATTTGATCACCTCTGCAGTTTTTACTTTTTGTTAAAAAAAAATGTAAAAAACTAAATTAAAAAAATAAATAAATAATTTTTTTTATATTTTTGTTATAAAAAATTTAAAACAGGTCATTTTTCTCCTTCATTGATGTACGCTGATGAGGCGGCAGTGATGGGCGCTGATGAGGCGGCAGTGATGGGCACTGATCAGTTACACTGATAGGCAGCACTGCTAGGTGTCACTGATTGGCACTTGTGGGCACTATTAGGTGGCACTGATGAAGCAGATTTGCCTCTTCCACTTCGGGACCGATGTCCCTCATATCCGATGATCGGCTTTTTTTTTCTACTCACGCTGATTACCGACTCGTGTTTACATCATGTGATCAGCTGTCATTGGCTGACAGCTGATCACATGGTAAGGGGCCGGGACCGGCCCCTTACTGGATCGGTGATCACCCGAGTCTCAGTGCACAGGGGAGGCCAGGTTTTAAGGGGTCTGAACTCTCTCTCTCTCTCTCTCTCTCTCTCTCTCTCTCTCTCTCTCTCTCTCTCTCTCTCTCTCTCTCTCTCTCTCTCTCTCTCTCTCTCTCTCTCTCTCTCTCTCTCTCTCTCTCATCTCTCTCTCTCTCTCTCTCTCTCTCTCTCTCTCTCTCTCTCTCTCTCTCTCTCCTCTCTCTCTCTCTCTCTCTCTCTCCCCTGATGTACTGACAGTATAAATATACCCCAAATGACCCCTTTTTTGGAAAGGTATTCCATAAGCGCCATGGCGAGGGTTTTTCGTTTTTTGTTTTTTTTTTTTGTCTTTTGAAGAAATGCTCATACATATATATATATTTTCACTATACTAGTGCAGTACAGTGTTATAAAACAGGTGTGGCGGTAATCAGGGACACTGAATAGTAACAGTATGTAGTAAAAAAAAAATTAACATTTGAAATCTATGATTTTTTTTTTTTTTTAATTTTATTTTTTAAAAAACACTGTACTGATCAGGGTTTTATTTTAACACATTATGATTGTTTATACCAGTGAATTTGTACTGAATGAAACTGATTCATTCAGTGTGTTTTTGTTATTGTCTGTAATTTTGCCACAGCTAATCACATGGTATAGATGGGCTGTGATTGGCCCTGTCTGTATGTGATCACTGTGACCACTCGGCTACCCTGTTTCCCCGAAAATGAGACCTAGCGTGATTGTCAGTAATGGCTGCAATATAAGCCCTACAAGGGCTTTAACCACTTCCGGACCACCGCACGCCGATGTACGTCCAAACTTTGAAGGGGGATATCGTTGTTACGGCAGCAGCTAGCTGCCATAACCCCGGTATCCCCGTTTTTCGTCTGGCCGCCGGCTTTCTGATAAAAGTGGTCCCTGCAGCGGATTCGCCACGAGATCACTTTTATCGGTGGCGGGAGGGGGGCCTCCCGCCGCGATCCGGTGCCCTCCGCCGCTTACCGGAGCCGTCGGAGGCGATCGTGTCCTTCTCTGTGCTGTGCCTGGAGACGAGTGAGGCTAAGATGGCGCCCACTCGTCTCTATGACACTGCTGGGTGAAGGCGATGTCAAAACGTCACTTCCGCCCACGCCTCTTAAAGGCATATTTTTTTTTCAATGTCATATATTTTTTTTTTTTAAAAGACTTTTTTTTTAATTGCATTTTAGTGTAAATATGAGATCTGAAGTCTTTTTGACCCCAGATCTCATATTTAAGAGGTCCTGTCATGCTTTTTTTCTATTACAAAGGATGTTTACATTAAAAGTGACACCCTTTTTTTTTTTTTTTTTTTAAACAGTGTAGAAATAAATAAAATTAATGTAAAATCAATAAAAAAAAAAAAAAATTTTAAACACCCCCCCGTCCCAACGAGCTCATGCGCAGAAGCGAACGCATACCTGAGTAGCGCCCGCATATGAAACCGGTGGTCAAACCACACATGAGCGGTATTGCCACGACCAGTAGAGCAAGAGTAATAATTCTAGCCCTAGACATCCTCTGTAACGCAAAACATGCAACCTGTAGAATTTTTTTAAACGTCGCCTATGGAGATTTTTGAGGCTAAAAGTTTGACGCCATTCCACGAGCGGGCGCAATTTTTGAAACGTGACATGTTGGGTATCAATTTACTTGGCATAAAATTTATATTTCACGATATAAAAAAAAAATTGGGCTAACTTTACTGTTGTCTTATTTTTTTTTTTTTTTAAATTTAAAAAAAAGTGAATTTATTCCAAAAAAAGTGCGCTTATAAGACCGCTGCACAAATATGGTGCAAAAAAAGTATTGCAACGACCGCCATTTTATTCTCTAGAGTGTTAGAAAAAAAACATATATAATGTTTGGGGGTTCTAAGTAATTTTCTAGCAAAAAAACCTGTTTTAAACATGTAAACACCTAAAATCTAAAACGAGGCTGGTCCTTAAGTGGTTAACTAGGGCTTATTTGGGAGGTAGTGCTTATATTGCAGCCATCACCGACAATCACGCTAGGTCTTATTTTCGGGGAAACAGGGTAGCAACACAATTGTACACATCGAATGGCATGAAAGGAAGCCATTCATTATTTACAATTGTCATGTGACCTGTTGTGATTGGTCACAGCGATCACATGGTACTAACAAAGGGCCGGTACACTGATCAGTCATCAGCTGTGCCTGGCGGACACAGCTGGTGACCAATCACAGCGCAGCCCTAGGAGGACTTCCTATGACGTCCACTCGGATTAACGAAAGTCTGCTTAAGCCTGTCACATGACTACTCTGTGTTTTCCTTCTTGCCTCTTCTCCTAGCTGGGTGGTCTTTACGGAGTCAGCACCATTCTCTGCACCAGTACACTGAGGGCGTATCATTTTGGAGTCCTTTGTTTACAGAGGGCAGGACCATGACACCTTGCATTCATAATATGGTGTCATTCAACTACTGACTACATATTGTGGCCCAAAAGGGGTACTGCAGCACAAAACTGATCCCGGAGAACAATTGTAACAATAAAAAATTATTTCCTAGGGTTGGGCTTAAAGTTTTGGTCGAAAATCTCTTAATTTGGTTATGTCAGGGTTCGGGCTTTGCAGTACTAAAGACAAGTGCAAATTTGAACAATGTTAAAATTCAAACGCAAACATACCCCTTAGTACCCGCTCTAAATCCCCCTTTTTTTTTTTTTTTTTTTCTTTCTTTGTAAATTACAGTTAATGAAATACGTTGACAAGCTGACTCAGGATATGAAGGATGAGGGAAACCTGGAAGGAATTGTACTGACGGGATTAACAAAGGATGGAGTGGACTTGATGGAAAGTTATGTTGATAGAACGGGTGACGCACAGACTGCCAGTTACTGTATGTTACAGGTGAGTCCCTGCAAGAATTGGCTGCTCCAGGTACACTTATCACTCCAACTCTTAACTCTGCTAGGTATTTGGGATTATGGGTGGAGTTGGATTGCAGTCCTTTCTTAAGTCCTTTCTTTTTTAAGTGAGCTGATGCTCACAACCCTCAGCCTACTACAATAGTGAGCGGTGAGCAAGCACATCCAAGGCCCTGTTCACACCTGAGCGTATTAGAATCGCAGGCAGCATTGTGCAATTCCAGAATCGCAACAAGACGCAATTGCGATGCCCTTATCTTTAAATGGCACCCCAAATGTGGTGCGATTTGCCCCTATTGTCATTCGACAAAATGCATGAAAATTGCAGCAAAACACCAAGCATGCCTGGCTCAGTGACAAAATTTGGTACACGAGCAGCTTTGGCGCGTTTTTGGAGCGGAAGGAGGTCCATTCAGAATGAATGTTGCCGCCTCAAAAACACACCACAAAACCATGCAAAAAAAAAGCAATACTTAGGGCCTTTTCACACTGGGGCGGTTTGCAGGCACTATTGCGCTAATAATAGCGCCTGCAAACTGACCCGAAACAGCCGCTGCTGTCTCTCCAGTGTGAAAGCCCTGAGGGCTTTCTCACTGGAGCGGTGCGCTAGCAGGACGGGAAAAAAAGTCCTGCTAGCAGCATCTTCGGAGTGGTGAAGGAGCGGAGTGTATACCGCTCCTTCACCGCTCCTGCCCATTGAAATCAATGGGACAGCGCGGCTATACCACCGGCAAAGCGCCTCTACAGAGGCGCTTTGCGGTGGTTTTTCAACCCTTTCTCGGCCGCTAGTGGGGGGTAAAACTGCCCTGCTAGCGGCCGAATACCGACGGTAAAGCGCCGCTTACAATAGCGGCGTTTTACCGCTGACGCCGCACCAGTGTGAAAGGGCCCTTAGTGTCGCTCAGGTGTGAACGAGGCCTAAATATATTTCTATGGATTCCTTCCTCCACACAACATAACTGCAGGATGTATTAAGATGATGATTTTAGGACTGCAAGCTTACAAAACTAATTAGGTTTGTTGAAAAAAATCAAAACAAAAATGTATATAGTGCATTTATAGAACAATAGAATTCCTACATTTAAAGCTAAAAAATTAAATATTAGAAGAAAAAAAGGAAAAGATTTTTGCCTCAGATTGCAGCTTCTTACTGCATCCTGGAAGCACTGGTGATGGCTTTAGCACCTACAGATAGTGACTGGGACCTGAGATTTCATGCTTCCCCCCCCCATCTAATTTAATTTTTAGTTTTAATTTTATTTTTTTTTCATATGGGGGGAGTAGATGTCACATTGTATTGCACAGGCCACCTTTTAAAGAGACTGTTAATTATTTAGAAGAAGCAATGCTTGCCATCACATCCTTTACAGCTTATAGCTGGAGCTTTAATTGTACTATTGTCTCTTACTTGGAACTACAAAGAACTGTCAATAATGACATTCACAGCTATGCTTCTTAAAGTCCTTTCTCCTGAACAAGATGTTGGACAAATCTGTATATAATATATTATTAGACATCACCATGATGGAGGCAGTCTGGTCTAAGGTTTTCTTTACACAATAGCACATTTGTCTTTATCTTGTTCAGGGTTCTCCTGAGGTGCTGAAAGACGAGAGAGTGCAGTACTGGATAGAAAGCTACAGGAACCTTCTAGACGCCTGGAGGTTTTGGCATAAGAGAGCGGAGTTTGACATCCATCGCAGCAAACTGGATCCCAGCTCCAAGCCTTTAGCACAGGTGAGGCTGTCTGCAAAGGGGAAGATGTTCTAGTGGGACACTACAGCTGCTCAGACGTCATGGTTATACCCATTCAGATGCCCAGTGTAGCTTCTACATAAATGCCAAAAGAAAATACCAGTGTTACGTGATGAACATTACAAAGGAAGCATGCTGGTGCCATGGAGCATTTATTCATTTCATTTATGGGTCTAGCTGTCTGCTCCCCATTCACACAGGGCCTTATGCGTTACGAGCTGCAAAAGTCCTCCTTCATCAGAAAAATCTTGAAATGCGTTGGAGTTTTTTTTATTGTTGACTGCTCTGTCTTATGACAATTCTGAACACTTATGGGTTTGGCTCATCTGTCATTTCTTGTTTTCAATCGAAATGCTGAAAGGCTATGTAAAGTAAAACTCTTGTTTTTTTTCTCACACTGCAGACAGTCATGATGTTTAGACCGCAAAAAGTGCTTGTTGAGTCTATGCTTTAATTTTAACAAATTTTAATGCGGAGTTCCACCCAAAGTGGAACTTCCGCTTTTCCGGTTCCTCCCCCCCTCTGGTGTCACATTTGGCACCTTTTCAGGGGGGAGCAGATACCTGTCTAATATAGGTATTTTGCTCCCACTGCCGGGCATAGATACCCACGCCACCCATGGTTATCTACGCCACTTCCTACCCCCCCCCCCTCCCCCCGCTGTATTCTGGGAGACACACGGGTCCTAGATAACAGCAGGGACCAGTGGGATAGCGCAAGTCGTGCATGCGCAGTATGGAACCAGGAAGTGAAGCCGAAAGGCTTCACTTCCTGATTCCCTTACTGAGGATAGCGGCTGCAGCACCCGACAGCCGAGGGATAGATTGGCTTTGGGTGCCGACAACGCGGGCGCCCTGGACAGGTAAGTGTCCATATTTTAAAAGTCAGCAGCTGCAGTAATTGTAGCTGCTGACTTTAAAAAAAAAAACGAAGGAACTCCGCTTTAAAGCTCCTATCGCTTTAACATGCTTTTATGATGTGTTTTTGCTGCTTCTGTGATGCTTTTTTGAACCTTTACCACTTCAGCCCTGGAAGGTTTCACCACCTTCATGACCAGAGCATTTTGTGCGATATGGCACTGCGTTGCTTTAACTGACGCGGTCATGTGACACTGTACCCAAATAAAATTTATGTCCTTTTTTTTTTATTTTTTTTAATTCTCACAAATAGAGCTTTCTTTCGGTGGTATTTGATCACCTCTGCGGTTTTTATTTTCTGCGCTATAAACGCACGCCCGCCCCAGACCCAAAAGAATCGAACGTACAGGTCCATTGTTTCGTGCAGCCGGGCCACCCTGCCGTAGTATATGAGCGGCGGGCGATCCGGAAGCAGTTAAAGAAGCAAATGCCCTGTGTGTTAATTTTCTGTTTTGTATTAAAGGGGCCTAGTAGAATCCCTGTTCAGCAGATACTCAGCTTATTAGTACCCTTGTTTAGCAGATGCCCAGCTTTTTAGTATGCTCAGCAGTTGCCCCCCCCAGCTCTGCTAATGCCCCGCTTAGTAGTTACCCCCCCCCCCCCCCCGAGCTTTGCTGATGCCCTGCTCAGTAGTTACCCCCAGCTCTGCTGATCCCCCAGTTGTCTGATCCTCCTCTCTCCAGTCCCCACTCACCTCCTGCTATATTAATCACATGCTGCTCACCACATGTGATATCTGCTAGTTTCTCCTGCTCCAGTCCCCCAGCTCTACTGATCCGCTGCCACTTAGTCCTCACTGTCCAGTCGCGCTCACCTTCTGCTATAGCGTTCCCACGCTGCACACCAGATCCAGACACTTCCAGAATATATACACATGAACCCAGAAGTGACTGCCGATGAAGTCTTTCTGGTTTACTTGTTGATTTCCCAGTGCATCCTGGGATATCTCATACCTGCATTACCTCCAAACGAAGCGAAGCTAATGCTGAATAAAAGCCATTTAAAAGCTGTATTTGCGGTAAGCAAGCTTTGTCATAGACTTCTATGGAGGCTTTGGAGACTTTTTGAAACACCAAGAAAGCGACATGGGCTATAATTTTTGAAGCAAAGCAAACACAATGTGTGAAGAAGACTGTAAGCTTACCATTTTATTTAGGGCATTTGATTGCCATTCATTGAGCTTTCAAGAAAAGTTAATCCAATGCTATATTTTTGAAGCAAGTGTAAAGGAGCCCTAAACCCCGTTGCACCTGTCAGTCTTTCATGCCCCATACCCAGTTCAGCTTCTTATAAACTGAATTTAAACACCAGCCATAAACCGTCTTGCCTCTGGCACAAGGCTTTTCCTAAAAGTGGCGCACAGAGAAGACACGACTCTGGTTTGAATATAAGGCCCCATTCACACTTGTGTGACCTGAAAGTCATGCCTTGAAGCAGTGCCTGTGTAATCTTGAGGTTTATGGCCCTCAAGTCGCATCAGTCGGACCAGAGTAGTGCAGGGACTACTTTTGAAGTCACACAGATATGAACGGTACTCATTGCAAATCATTGGGGTACGACTTGTCGTCCGAGTTTTCAGTCCCAAGTCGAACAAGTGTGAATGGGGCCTAAAACTCCAGATAGAAAAACATATGAACATTGAATTAAAATGAACCCAAAATATCTATAGTTTCCCACTAATCATCTTTGTGTCTGTATTTGATCTAACCTTTCAGGTATTTGTGAGCTGTAACTTCTGCGGGAAGTCCATCTCTTACAGCTGCTCCTCAGTCCCCCACCAGGGCCGAGGGCTCAGCCAGTACGGAGTCAGCGGGTCACCCACCAAATCCAAGTTCACCAGCTGCCCCGGGTGCCGCAAGCCTCTCCCCCGCTGTGCTTTGTGCCTTATAAACATGGGGAATCCAGTGTCCAGCAGCCCAGGTGAGGATCTGTCATTCTCTTCTACATCCAGCATTTCCTGTACTGATACTTGTCACTAAGAGATCCTGTATTGGGACATTCCTGTTATTGGCTGTAGTGCTGGTTTTAAGCTGACATTAGGCTTCAAAATGATGCCAGTTAGACAGCTCTCCTGAAAGTGGACCTGTGTGTGAGCACCCAGCTGTCTGTGTGACCAACCAAGACTGTACTGTGAAAAAGAGGGGATAGGTATGGCACTGCTCTTATTAAGAGGTGACCTGCAACCTCTAAATACTTGAGGGGTGTGTGTCATGGGTGCATTTAATACAAAGTTACAATAAAAGTGCAGAAAATAAATATTTTTATATTCACAAAAATCCACAAAAAATCCTACTGTGTAAACTTCCTAACCGCTTATATATAATGCATATTGTTATGTTAAAAATAAAATAAAATGAACACAATCCTGTGCAAAACCTGCAATTCAAAGTGACATTTCTGTGCAAAAAAATGGAACATATATATATGACTGGTGTATATTGTTGCTGTGAAGCTGGGTTCAGAAATATGCATATACCGTCCTTAAACCCTGGTATATTAAAAAAAAAAAAAAAAAAAAAAAAAGTCCAATAAAGTGACAATGTGCTCCTTCAAATTGTTCTGTGCTTCTTGGAAAACAGTGCCCCATAAGAAACGCACTCACTGCTATTATTCACCCCACAAGAAGGTATTTCACCTTCACAGTATGAGCCACTGTGGAGTGGGAGGAAACTTCCTGTCCTGTGTTCTCAAAGTGTCTCCTTGTCTGCGATGTAAGTGGTCTCCTCACTGTTAACCGCTTAGATGTTGCCCATATGTAGAGAGGAAAGAGACTCCATAGTGTGATACCGTACAAATATCCAAAAATTTATTAATAATACTGATGGGTACTCACATTTTAATAACAATCATTAAAAGCGAAAACAGTGTTTAACCACTTACCAACCGGCCCATAGCCGAATGACGGCTGCAGGGCGGTTGGATAACTCTGGGAGGACGTACTATGACGTCCTCCCAGAATTCCCCTCTCGCGCGCCCGCTGGGGCGCGCATCCGAACACATCCATGACCGCCGGGTCCCGGTAAATGGCCACTGATCGCGGCCGTTTACCATGTGATCGCGCCGTCAAATGACGGCGCGATCACATGTAAACAGACCGGCGTCATCTGATGACGCCGGTTCCTCTCCTCCCCTCCTGTGTACTGATCGGTACACTGTGAGTGGAGAGGGAGATGGATGGATGGCTGCAGCGCTGTGGGCTGGATGTGTAGTGCCCACAGCCCTGCACAGAGACATCCAGCCATCCATCCATCCATGCTCAGCCATCCCTAACGCTCTGCAATGCTGTGCAATACTCTGCAATGCCCCACATTACTCTGCAATGCTGTGCACTACTCTGCAATGCCCCACATTACTCTGCAATACCCCCACATTACTCTGCAATGCTGTGCACTACTCTGCAATGCCCCACATTACTCTGCAATGCCCCGCAGTACTCTGCAATGCCCCGCAGTACTCTGCAATGCCCCGCAGTACTCTGCAATGCCCCGCAGTACTCTGCAATGCCCCGCAGTACTCTGCAATGCCCCGCAGTACTCTGCAATGCCCCGCAGTACTCTGCAATACCCCGCAATACTCTGCAATACCCCGCAGTACTCTGCCATACCCAACAGTACTCTGCCATACCCAACAGTACTCTGCAATACCCAACAGTACTCTGCAATACCCAACAGTACTCTGCCATACCCCGCAGTACACTGCAATACCCCGCAATACTCTGCAATACTTGGTGATACCCAGTCATACTCAGCGATACTCTGCAATACCCCCCATACTCTGCAATACCCCGCCATACTCTGCAATACCCCGCCATACTCTGCAATACCCCGCCATACTCTGCAATACCCCGCCATACTCTGCAATACCCCGCCATACTCTGCAATACCCCGCCATACTCTGCAATACCCCGCCATACTCTGCAATACCCCGCCATACTGAGCCATACTCGGCTGTACCCGGCCTCTCTATGTGGCCAGGCTGTAGAAGTCTCACACATGTGGTATCGCCGTACTCAGGAGGAGTAGGAGAATCTATTTTGGGGTGTAATTTTTGGTATGTACATGTTATGTGGTAGAAATATTGTATAAATGGATAACTTTGTGTTAAAAAAAAATAATGCGTTTTAACCACTTCCCACCCACCGGCCGTCATACAACGTCCTTGACTTTGTGCGGTGATATCTGAATGATGCCTGCAGCTACAGGCATCATTCAGATATCAGCTTTTTCAGCCGGCGATTCCCTACACCATAAGAATGATCATAGCAGCTGTTCTACTGCTTGATCGTTCTTACGGGAGGCGAGAGGGGATGTCCCCGCCTCCCGCCGCCCTCCGGTGCTTCTACCGACTCACCGCTACGATCGAAGCCAGGATTGTTTTTTTTTTTTTTTTTTTAATTTCAGGCTTCCCAGCCTAGAGGTGAGATGTGGGGTCTTATTGACCCCATATCTCGCTGTAAAGAGGACCTGTCATGCCATATTCCTATTACAAGGGATGTTTACATTCCCTGTAATAGGAATAAAAGTGGTCAAAAAAATTTTTTTGGGGAAAAAAGCATCAAACTAAAATAAATAAAGTAAAATGAACAATAAAAAAAAAAAAAAAAAAATTTTAAAGCGCCCCTGTCCCTGTGTGCTCGCATGCAGAAGCGAACGCATACGTAAGTCCCGCCCACATATGAAAACGGTGTTCAAACCACACATGTGAGGTATCGCTGCGATCGGTAGAGCGAGAGCAATAATTTTGGCCCTAGACCTCCTCTGTAACTCAAAACATGTAACCAGTAAAAAAATTTTAAGCGTCGCCTATGGGGATTTTTGAGTAGCAAAGTTTGGCGCCATTCCACAAGCGCGTGCAGTTTTGAAAGGTGACATGTTGGGTATCTATTTACTTGGCGTAACTTCATCTTTCACATTATGCAAAAACATTGGGCTAACTTTACTGTTTTGGTTTTTGTAAAGCACAAAACTGTTTTTTTTCCAAAAAAAACGCGTTAAAAAAATTGCTGCGCAAATACCGTGCGAGATAAAAAGTTGCAACGACCGCCATTGTATTCTCTAGGGTCTTTGCTAAAAAACATATATAATGTTTTGGGGATCTATGTAATTTTCTAGCTAATAAATGATGATTTTTACATGTAGGAGAGAAATGTCAGAATTGGCCTGGGCACTCCAGAAAGCCTGAAGGTGCTCCCCTGCATGTTGGGCCTCTGTATGTGGCCACGCTGGGTAAAAGTCTCACACATGTGGTATCGCCGTACTCGGGAGTAATAGAAAAATGTTTGGGGTGTAATTTGTGGTATGCATATGCGGTGTGTGAGAAATAACCTGCTAATATGACAATTTTGTGAAAAAAAAAAGTAAGAAAAAAAACTTGATTTTGCAAAGAATTGTGGGAAAAAATGACAACTTCAAAAAACTCACCATGCATCTTTCTAAATACCTTGGAATGTCTTCTTTCCAAAAAGGGGTCATTTGGGGGTATTTGTACTTTTCTGGCATGTTAGGGTCTCAAGAAATTAGATAGGCCGTCAGTACTTCAGGTGTGATCAATTTTCAGATATTCGCACCATAGCTTTTGGACTCTATAACTTTCACAAAGACCAAATAATATCCACCGATTTGGGTTATTTTTACCAAAGATATGTAGCGGTATAAATTTTGGCCAAAATATATGAAGTAAAAAATTAATAATTTGCAAAATTTTATAACAGAAATGAAGAAAAATGTATTTTTTTTACAGATTTTTCGGTCTTTTTTCTTTTATAGCGCAAAAAATAAAGAACCCAGCGGTGATTAAATACCACCATAAGAAAGCTCTATTTGTGTGAAAAAAAGGACAAAAATTTCATATAGATACAGTGTTGCATGACTGAGTAATTGTCATTCAAAATGTTAGAGCACCAAAAGCTGAAAATTGGTCTGGTTAGGAAGGGGGTTTAAGTGCCCAGTTGTCAAGTGGTTAAAAACAGAAAAGCGGAGCAATCTGCGCTCCACGGCTCGAAACTGGAAGTGATGCAATGACGGTGTATAGTCCCGCCCAGAGCACATTGTCACTTTATTGGACTTTTTTTTATACACCAGGGTTTAAAGACGGTGTGTGTATATATATATATATATATATATATATATATATTTCTGAACCCAGTTTCACAGCAACAATATACACCAGTCATATATGTTGGATTTTTTTTGCACAGAAATGTCACTTTGAATTGCAGGTTTTGCACAGGATTGTGTTTTTGTTTTATTTTCATTTGAACATAACAATATATATAAGCGGTTGGATTAGTAGGATTTTTTTGTGAATATACAAATATTTATTTTCTGCACTTTTATTGTCACTTTTTGCACTAAATGCACCCGTGACACACACCCCTCAAGTATTTAGAGGCTGTAGGTCACCTCTTGATAAGAGCAGCGCCATACCTATCCCCTCTTTTTCACATTTCTTCTAGATTTACCTTAGGGTGAATTTATTGATGGAGTCTGCAGCTCCTCGTTTTTCATTTTCACCATAAGCGCGGGGGTCTAATAGTTTTCTCATTATCCAAGACTGTACACCACACAGAGGAGCTGTATGATGTGGATATTGGTATGAATAAATACGTCATTGTACGGAGAATGGAGCTTCTGCTGTACAGTACAATGAAGTGCTGAGTTTACATATTCTTTAATGTAAGCAGTGTGAGGTCTTAAATTTGACTTGTTATCAAAGCTTGTAGTACCTGTACAGCAGAGCTTAGATTAGGAGAGGTAGAAACGGCACAAGGAGCCAATCATTTGTGCTGAAAATCTCAGGCGCTAACAGGGTGTGTGGTGATAGGAGGAGAGAGCAGAATGGTAGAGATAAGCTTATCAGTCTGCTGTTTTCTCTTTGCGCTGTCCAGTCACAGACTGAGGATTTGTCATGACCCGTGTTGGTTGACTGCACAGAGATGAAGGTCTCCTTCCCTGCCAGACAGGGCTGTGCTGTGTATCTCGCATAACGTGTGTGTTCTTTTTATGTTTGTGCATTTAGCTGTTTCACCGGAGTTCAGCTCTACTTAACGGATGTGTTTTCTGTCTAGGAGTGTCAAAGTCTGATGAGAAGGTAGACCTCAGCAAGGAGAAGAAAGTTGCGCAGTTCAATAATTGGTTCACCTGGTGTCACAACTGTCGGCATGGCGGCCACGCTGGCCACATGATGAGCTGGTTCAGGTGAGAATGTGGGACCTGGGCGGGCGAGGGTCCATGGCCTAGATTCAGTGCAGAGCTTGTCTTATATATAACAAGCTCTGCACTGAATATCTTTTTTTTTTTTTTTTTTTTTTTTTTTTTTAAAACCATTGTTCAGAAATAAGACTGTGAGCTGTTCCAGGTGTAAAAATGTCTCTAGAGACATCCCCAAAAAGACTTGCAGCTGTAATTGCAGTGAAAGGCGGTTCTACAAAGTATTGACTCAGGGGGGGCTGAATACAAATGTACCCCACACTTTTCACATATTTATTTGTAAAAAAAAATTGAAAACCATTTATCATTTTCCTTCCACTTCACAATTATGTGCCACTTTGTGTTGGTTTATCAAATAAATAAAATCCCAATAAAATACATTTATGTTTTTGGTTGTAACATGACAAAATGTGGCAAATTGCAAGGGGTATGAATATTTTTTTAAGGCTGTGTGTAAATATAAATATAATATATATATTTATATTATAATGTTAGGTCCATATGCAGTATCTCACAAAAGTGAGTACACCCCTCACATTTTTGTAAATATTATATCTTTTCATGTGACAACACTGAAGAAATGACACTTGGCTACAATGTAAAGTAGTGAGTGTACAGCTTGTATAACAGTGTAAATTTGCTGTCCCCTCAAAATTACTCAACACACAGCCATTAATGTCTAAACCGCTGGCAATAAAAGTGAGTACACCCCTAAGTGAAAATGTCCAAATTGGGCTCAAAGTGTCAATATTGTGTGTGGCCACCATTATTTTCCAGCACTGCCTTAGCCCTCTTGGGTATGGAGTTCACCAGAGCTTCACAGGTTGGCACTGGAGTCCTCTTCCCCTCCTCCATGACGACATCACTGAGCTGGATGTTGGAGACATTGTGCTCCATCACCTTTCATTTGAGGATGCCCCACAGATGCTCAATAGGGTTTAGGTCTGGAGACATGCTTGGCCAGTCCATCACCTTTACCCTCAGCTTCTTTAGCAAGGCAATGGTCGTCTTGGCGGTGTGTTTGGGGTCGTTATCATGTTGGAATACTGCCCTGTGGCCAAGGGAGGGGATCATGCTCTGCTTCAGTATGTCAAAGTACATGTTGGCATTCATGGTTCCCTCAATGAACTGTAGCTCCCCAATGGTGGCAGCACTCATGCAGCCCTAGACCATGACACTCCCACCACCACGCTTGACTGTAGGCAAGACACACTTGTCTTTGTACTCCTCACCTGGTTCCTGCCACACGCTTGACACCATCTGAACCAAATAAGTTTTATCTTATTTATTTTTACCCCCATACTCAAAAAAACCCTCACTAGACCCCACCTGTTTGAATAACTTAAGACCTATCTCCCTGCTCCCGTTTTGCCTCCAAGCTCATTGAACGCCTTGTTCATGACCAAATGAGTCGCTACCTCACGGACAACAACCTTCTCGACCCCCTACAGTCTGGCTTCCGCCTACAACATTCTACTGAAACTGCCCTACTAAAACTCACCAATGACCTACTAACTGCCAAAACCAATGGCCACTACTCCATACTCATACTTTTAGACCTCTCTGCTGCCTTTGACACAGTTGACCACCTGCTCCCCAGCAAATTACACTCCCTTGGCCTCCGTGATTCTGCATTATCCTGGTTCTCCTCCTACCTGTCTCAGCGCACTTTCAGTGTCACAACTCCATCTCCTCTGCTCCTCTTCCTCTTTCTGTTGGGGTACCCCAAGGCTCCGTCCTTGGGCCTCTCCTATTCTCACTCTATACCTCTTCCCTGGGCCAGTTGATAACCTCCCATGGTTTCCAATACCACCTCTATGCCGATGACACACAGATCTATCTCTCCACTCCTCAACTCACCCCCTCGATCTCCTCATGGATCTCAAACTTGCTGAATGACATATCGGTATGGATGTCACACCACTTCCTCAAACTTTATCTTTCAAAAACTGAGCTTGTTATATTTCCTCCTTCACGGTCCCCCTCCTGTGACTTCACCATTAATATCAACAACACAACCATTGTTCCCTCCACACATGCCAGAGTCCTGGGTGTAATCCTTGACTCTGACCTCTCCTTCAGCCCCCATATCCAATCACTGGCTAAATCCTGCCACCTTAACCTCTGCAACATCTCCAGGATTCGACCCTTCCTGACTAATGACACCACAAAGCAACTTATTCACTCCTTGATTATTTCCCACCTCGACTACCGCAACTCTCCCCTTAATGGCCAACCCTTACACAGGCTAATCCCCCTTCAGTCTATTATGAATTCTGCTGCTGCTAGACTAATACACCTCCACTAATCGATCCGTGACTGCTGCTCCTCTCTGCCAATCCCTTCACTGGCTTCCCCTACCCCACCGTGTAAAATTCAAAATGCTAACCACAACATACAAGGCCATTCACAACATCGCCCCCATCTACATCACCAACCTCATCTGCCCCCTCCGCTCCTCCCAGGACCTCCTTCTCTCTAGCTCCCTTGTTACCTCCTCCTATGCTCGCCTTCAGGACTTCTCCAGAGCCTCTCCCATCCTCTGGAATTCCCTGCCCCAAAATGTCCGATCAGCCCCTACCCTGTTCACCTTTTAGGAGATCCCTGAAAACTCATTCATTCAGGGAAGCCTATCCCACACAGCTGTCCCTGAGCCACCCCCATCAAATCATTCTTTGCAGCTATTACCTTTTGTACCACCACCCCCTCCCTTTAGAATGTAAGCTCTACGAGCTAGGCCCTCCTGTACCTTTTTGTATTGAACTGTACTGTAATTGTGTTGTCCCCCCTATACATTGTAAAGCGCTGCGTAAACTGTTGGCACTATATAAATCTCGTATAATAATAGTAATCTTGGTCTCATCAGACCACAGGACATGGTTCCAGTAGTCCATGTCCTTAGTCTGCTTGTCTTCTGCAAACTGTTTACGGGCTTTCTTGTGCATCATGTTTAGAAGAGGCTTCCTTTTGGGCCATGCAGACCAATTTGATGCAGTGTGCGGCGTATGGTCTGAGCACTGACAGGCTGACTCCCCACCCCTTCAACCTCTGCAGCAATGCTGGCAGCATTCATACTTCTATTTCCCAAAGACAACCTCTGGATATGATGCTGAGCACGTGCACTCAACTTCTTTGGTTGACCATGGCGAGGCCTGTTCTGAGTGGAACCTGTCCTGTTAACCCGCTGTATGGTCTTGGCCACCGTGCTTCAGCTCAGTTTCAGGGTCTTGGCAATCTTCTTATAGCCTAGGCCATCTTTATATAGAGCAACAATTCTTTTTTTCAGATTCTCAGAGTTCTTTGCCATGAGGTGCCATGTTAAACTTCCAGTGACCAGTATGAGAGAGTGAGAGCGATAACACCAAATTTAACACCCCTGCTCTTCATTCACACCTGAGACCTTGTAACACTAACGAGTCACATGACACTGGGGAGGGAAAATGGCAAATTGGGCCCAATTTGGACATTTTCACTTAGGGGTGTACTCACTTTTGTTGCCGGCGGTTTAGACATTAATGGCTGTGTGTTGGGTTATTTTGAGGGGCCAGCAAATTTACACTGTTATACAAGCTGTACACTCACTACTTTACATTGTAGCAAAGTGTAATTGTCCCATGAAAAGATATAATAAAATATTTACAAAAATGTGAGGTGAGGTGTACTCACTTTTGTGAGATACTGTATATTTGGGCACAGGCACAATTTTTATACTTTTGGGTCTGTATGCCACTAGAATAATATTAAACGAAACAATCCAAATGAATTTCAAGTGCAGACTTTCAGCTTTAACTCAATGGGTTGAACATAAATATCAAGTACAAATTTTAGGAACTGCAACCATTTTTATACACCGTCCCCCCATTTTCAGGGGCTCAAATGTAATTGGAAAAATGAATATAATCCTAAATAAAATGTTCATTTTTAATATTTTGTTGAGAATCCTTTACTTGCAATGACTGCCTGAAGTCTGTAACCCATGGACATTACCAAAGACTGGGTTTCCTCCTTCCTGATGCTTTGCCAGGCTCTAACTGCAGCTGTCTTCAGTTGTTCTTTGTGGGTTTTTCTGCCTTTAGTTTTGCCTTTAGCAAGTGAAATGCTCAGTTGGGTTGGTATTAGGTGATTGACTCAGCCATTGCAGAATATTCCACTTCTTTTCCTTCAAAAGCTTCTGGGTTGCTTTTGCAGTGTGTTTTGGGATCATTGTCCATCTGTAGTGTGAAGTGCCGTCCAATCAACTTTGCTGCATTTGGCTGAATTTAGGCTAAGAGTATATTTCTAAAGGAATAAGAATAGATAATAAGGGTTGCTGCTCTTAAAATGCATGTGCCTTTAAATATGTGATCAAAGTAAGAGCGCTACCTTTACTAATACATTAATAACAAAAAATAAATGCCAATAGTGCCATTAACCATAAAAAAATCAATGATGTAAGTAAATGATCCATTAAAAAAGTACATGTATAAAGTTCATTAAACTTCAAAACTCTGCAGTGCTGCTTCAAAAAGTTTTCAATATGTGCAAAATAAAGTGCTAAAGAGATGATCCGTGCTCGCCTATGTATGCCCCCTCACTCACCAGAAATCCAGGACTCCCATAACAGAAGTCACAAGTGCTCAGGAGGGTGGCTGGGTTCTGTGGTTCCACAAGCTGTGTCTCTCGCTGCAGCGTGTGGTGTTCAAGAGTCCAGGGCTTCCCACCAGAAATCATAGACTCTTAAGCAGAGGACGGCTGAGCTCTGTAGGCCATGCACTGTTTCTCCAACTGTGCCATGCCTTGTTCTCAGCAAATCATCAGGGATGAATGGCAAAGAGAGCGATATAGCAGGTGGTGGTGCAATTTCTGGCTGGTGAGACGCAAGTCGATAGCTACTTCCATTTCTGGGTTTTTAACGCTGTTTGCAATGTTTTAACATGTGAGTGGATATTGTTCATTATTTAAACAAACGGAAATTGCGATATATCGATCTCAGCTCGTGGAACCACAGAACCCAGCCACCCTCTTGGATTTCTGGTGAGTGAGGGGGCATACAGAGGGGAGCACGGATCCCACGGATCATCTCCTTAGCACTTGGCACTTTATTTTGGTTCATTTTGAAAACTTTTTGAATCAGCACTGCAGTTTTGAAGTTTCATGAACTTTTTACATGTAAATTTTTCCGCATCCGCTATATACGCCACACCTCGCAGAATAGTAGGAAAAGATGATAAAATGGTCTCCTTGGCAGTTCCTGCTTCAATATGAGCCTGAATTTGGGAAAGCCAATGTTCCAGGTTACAGGCCACTACCGTGACGGCCATTTCTGGTTTCAGATTTCCTATGGTTGATTCCCAAGTTTTTCTTTAATAGGGAGTCCATTCTTTTGTCCATAGTATCTGCTAAAGCTCCCATATCTTCAAAGGCCAGATCCATATGCCTGGAGACCTGGGAGAAGGAGGCGTCCGGTTTGAGGTATTTATTCCAGACACACGAGGAATCGTCTGAAAAGGGGAACCTTCTTTTCAAAGTTCTAGAGAACAAAGGTTTCCGCTCAGGATCCTGCCACTCTTTTTTGATTGTTTTAACCAGGACATCATGAACTGGGAAAACCTTCTTTTTCTGTTATGCCATGCCTCCATACATCTGGTCATGGAGTTTCAGGGGTTTTTTTTGTCTGCCTGAATTCCAAGCGTGGTGTAAAAATATCCCCCAAGATGTCCTCTACCTCTTCCAGGGAGAGTTTGTACCGTGAGGGTTTCCCGGACTCCCCATCCCAGTCTTCTCCCTCTGATTCCTCTTGGGAACCTGAGGTCGCATTGTCTGGTTCCTCCATAGTGTCCTCCCTGGAGACCCCAGGAGTTCCCTTTGATGTGGTAGGGATGGCCCGTTTATCAGCACCACAACCCGAAACCGGAAGTCGTGGGTCAAAGGGAAAGTGTCCGCCCCCCACCGGAAGTGACGTCTCACGCCACTCAGCCCGCCTGAGTTCCACTGCAGTCACATCCATGTATGGGGAGAGCCTAGCTGCCTCCCTGTGAACAGGATAATGGGCCCCCGGATCTTCTGCCCACACCCGGAGAAGATGGGGTGGTGTGCTTTTGCAGTCAGGTATGTAACCTACTGCAGTCCCTGGGAGCGCCCTGACCTCTCCTATAGGACTCCATAGCCACAGCCTCCCTGACTGTCAGACTAGGTTCCTAGCAGTGTCTCCCCGCCGGAGGAAACACAAATTACTGAGGTCTGGCAGGGGGAAGCTGAAATGTATGGGCTGGCGCAGTGTTTCCCAAAGAGGGGAGGAGCCGAGCTCTCTCATAATGGCTGTCCTGAAACACTACTGGAAAAGATGTTAGTGGCAAGCATAACTTTAATTTTTATGGATTATCATTTACTTATAGCATTGATTTTTTTTTTTTTTTTTTTTTTTTTTTTTTTTTTTTTTGGTTCATGGCAGTATTGGCATTTTTGTGTTATTGATGTATTTTGTTTTAGCACAAGGTAGCGCTCTTACTTTGATCACAAGTATATCTCTAAACACTGCAGAATTCATCCGGCTGCTTCTGTCACATCAATAAACCCCAATGACCCAGTGCCACTGGAAGCCATGCATGCCCATGCTATATCACTGCAAGCTCCACCATGTTTTACAGATGACGTTGTGTGCTTTGGATCATGAGCTGTTCCAAGTCTCCTCCACACCTTCTTTTTTTTTTTTTTTTTTTTTCTTCGTCATTCTGGTTCAGATTAATCTTAGTTTCATCCGTCCAAAGAATGCTTTTCCAGAACTGGTCCGGCTTTTTTAGATTTTTTTTTTTTTTTTTTGGCAAAGTCTAATCTGGCTTTTCTATTCAGGCTTATGAATGAGTGAGTGACTGACAATCACTAGCTCTCTCTGCTCACGGAGCTGTGAGAACTGAGTGATCGACAGTGTTTGATCGCTCGGTTTTCAGTGTTAGAGCTGGCGAGGGACAGCTAGGTAAGTATAATTCTACAAAAAAAATAAAACTGATTCCCATACTGCTCTTTTAAAATAGCACTGTAAAGGTGACCAAATGATATATTAATGTAACTGTTTTTCTTATGATTGGCAGGGATCACACAGAGTGCCCGGTGTCGGCGTGTTCCTGTAAGTGTATGCAGCTGGATACGACAGGGAATCTGGTGCCTGCAGAGACTATGCAACCATAGTCACAGCCAGGACTTGTGTGTAGGACATCTCCTCCTCCTCCTCCTCCTCCTCCCTTTTATTCAGCTGGAGATATGGACTATAATGACAACCAGAGGACATCCACCAAGACCAATGTAACAGATATACTTCTACAGGGACACTGTTACAAGGACAGCTGCAGAATTTGACCACAGTTGGTTTTGTCAAAGTTTTTGTACTTTACTGTGTAAAATAAATGAGTATTTACTTGCTTACCTGGATTGAAATTGTTACAAAAAGTAATAAAGACCTGTGCCTAGATTTAATAATGAACAATGCAGTGAGATTTTTCTCTTGAGGTTTGTTGGGTCAGTCTGGATCCATTTTTCACCCCCCAGGTCTGTGGATTGCTGGGTTTCAACATCATATAAAAATATCACTCTGAAGAGGACCGGTGACCCACAAAACTATGAATAATCTGCTGATCTCGGATGCTCTTCCTACACTATTTCTGGGTGCAGTGAGAATAATACCCATTAACCGCTTGTCACCCACGTGACGCATATGTGTGATGGCAAAGAGGGTGGGCTTTAACACACAAAGGCCGGACATACACTATATTACCAGAAGTATTGGGACGCCTGCCTTTACACGCACATGAACTTTAATGGCATCCCAGTCTTAGTCCATAGGGTTCAATATTGAGTTGGCCCACCCACTCCCATAACAGAAGTCACAAGTGCTCAGGAGGGTGGCTGGGTTCTGTGGTTCCACAAGCTGTGTCTTTCGCTGCGTTGACTCTTCTGGGAAGGCTGTCAACAAGGTTTAGGAGTGTGTCTATGGGAATGTTTGACCATTCTTCCAGAAGCGCATTTGTGAGGTCAGGCACTGATGTTGGACAAAAAAAAAACGCCTGGCTCGCAGTCTCCACTCTAATTCATCCCAAAGGTGTTCTATCACAGTGGTTCTCAACCTCAGTCCTCAAGTACCCCCGAACAGGCCATGTTTTGGGAATTTCTCTAAGATAAAATAGCTGTCCAAAATACCAAGCCATTGACTGATTGAAAGCACCTGTGCAAGATATAGGAAAGTAGGGCTGCAACTAACGATTATTTTCATAATCGATTAGTTGGCCGATTATTGGTTCGATTAATCGGTTAATAACCTTAAAATTGTGGTGTATAATTTTAGTTAATATGTAAAGTTTAAAAAAAGGCAATTTTATTCTTAAATATCTCTATGCAGTTATAAATAACCAATTATATGGTTAGAGAGCAAAATCTGAGAATAACAGACAGAAGAGAGATACTGTATATACTATTAGAGGTTGAATCTGGTAAATATCATCAGACTTGGATCTTTTTTTTTTATTTAAAGAAAATTAAAAAGTTAGACTGTTTTGCAGACTTTCAAACTGAACTGTAATATATTATATGCTGGCGGCCATACAAAAACAATGTCTTCCTTCAAAAAAAATGTCATTTTAAGAACGTTCGTTCGATTTCCGAATCGTTAGCGGGGTCGAATTGATGTTTGTTTTCAACCACAGTGACAGGAAAATTTAGAAATATTAGAAAACTGCTTGGTCAAAGGAATTTTCAGACAGTGTATATGGTTTTTGTTCAGAAATTACATTGTTATTAAAACAGAATGTTAAAAGCAAGTGAAAATTTCAAACAACATTCTTTCATTCAGCGAATGTACAAAGATTTTTCATCTGAATATTCTTGTCTGAAAATTGATCCGTGTGGCCAGCATAAGGCTCGGTACACACCTATGCAGTTTGCTTTTGATCTGTTTCTATACTGCTTTTTTGCTGTTTTGTGCAGTATAGAGAGCCCCAATAGCAAGGTAAAGAAAACTTTTGCCTTTAGAACCACTCACTTCCTGCCCAGGACTACATGTCCCATGAGGCATTGCTCCTCGCACATTCACAAGTTCCCAGGCACGTACTGAGCTGTATGTGTGCTGCACTGTATTTCCTGATATGTAAACAAATAATGCATTCTGTATGCAGACCAACTAATCGGCTGGTCGATTAAGAAAATAGTATTCGATTAATTTCATAATCGATTAGTTGTCAATCGATTAGTAGTTTCAGCCCTACAGGAAAGCCTGCAAACATGGCCTGTTGGGGGTACTTGATGACTGAGGTTGAGTACCACTGTTCTATCAGGTTGAGGTCAGGGCTCTGCAGGCCACTCAAGTTCCTCCACCCCAAACTTGCTCATCCATGTCTTTATGGACCTTGCTTTGTGCACTGGTCCTAATCATTTGGTGGAGGGGGGATTATGGTGTGGGGTTGGCCCCTTATTTCCAATGAAGGGAACTCTTAGGCATCAACATACCAAGACATTTTGGACATTTTTATGCTCTCAACTTTGTGGGAACAGTTTGGGGATGGCCCCTTCCTGTTAAAAAATGACTGCGCACCAGTGCACAAAGCAAGGTCCATAAAGATGTGGAGGAACTTGACTGGCCTGCACAGAGTCCTGACCTCAGCTGATGTTGGAGGAAATGGTGTCCCATCATTGGGAGGAATGGTGCTGCATTGTTATCAGGGCAGGAAATTGGTGTCAGTAGGAAGAATAGGTCCCCTTGCAGTTGTAGTCAGTGAGAGGAATAGTGCCCTATTGTTGGTATCCAAGACAGGAATAATGCCCCATTCTTAGTGTAGAAGGAATAGTACCGAGAATAAGAGAGACTAGTGTCCCAAGGGCCTCTAAAATGAAGCTAGCTTGTTTGTAGCAATAAAGTATACGGAGGACAGAGGTAGTCAACTGAAAGCACCACATCCCATGATTAAATAATAAACAAAAACTGAAGGCTGTTTGGCCTAGAGAAGGGGGAAGAAATCGAGCGGCAGATTGTCTTGGCACCTTTAAGTAGTTGCTTCTTGTTACACTGTCTAATGTGGAGAAAAAAAAAATAATTTTTGGGTGACATTGTTTATGTCGTATTGTTCTTACTTACATGTCTCACTCTTGAAGTGAGGCATGAATATTTTAATGTGATTTAATACAAATAAATATTAATTTTACTCAATATGATTGTATAGATATTTTTTGAATATACTGTTTATTAAATAGCACCTTAAAAGTCCCTGGGGAAGATTTCTTTCCCCTCCCCCCCTTCTCTAGGCCAAACAGCCTTCAGTTTTTGTTTACTAGCTTGTTTGTAGTTGATATAGGAATGGTGGAAAAGAGAGAATTCTACAGCTTTGAGACCTATGTTATGTGGTGAGAGAAGTGACCTCTAGCAACAGCCAGCTGTAGGAGGGTTCCCATGTGTGAT
Source organism: Aquarana catesbeiana (assembly GCF_042186555.1). Classification (NCBI taxonomy): domain Eukaryota; kingdom Metazoa; phylum Chordata; class Amphibia; order Anura; family Ranidae; genus Aquarana; species Aquarana catesbeiana. Next base: position 29,452,013 of record NC_133328.1, on the reverse strand, counting down.
TGGTCAGGATATCAAAAAGAAATCCCAGATGTAAGAGGTTGGCACCTGCACAATGGGTTGGAAAAAGTGGTCCATATGTATTGAGTGAGTCCATAGGCAATGCTACCAATGTGTGTTCCACACACTATCAGAGCTGCTTATTGATGCCAATTTTTGAAATCTAGCATGCATCCATTCATAAGACTGACCTATTCAGTATCCAATCAGCATTAGAATATGTTGTTTATCTTAAAAACCTGAGGGGGGGGGGGTTAAGTACAGACAGTAGGATCAATCACTCTAGGATCAATTATCATTAGCCTTATGTATTCTCTTGTTTCTTCCATCACATGCATTGCATAGTACTAGTTTGGTTAAACAAGAGTTAATAATAACAGCCTCACAATCTTCACTGTATATAAAGACTTGTCCTTTGGCCAATCTCCTTCCTATAGTTTTCTAAAAAGGGGCCTTCTGACTGCTCTGAAATTAGAGTTGGGCTAAACCCTCCCTGGTTCAGTTTGCGACAAAACTCTCAAACATCGGAAAAGGCTTACTGTATTGTAAGTTATTGGCCATACCAAAAAAAAATAATAATATGGGGCCCTGGGGGACATGTATCAATGAAAACATTTTCTAAAAATTAAAAAAAAAATTTAAGAGCAGTGATTTTTTTTTTTTTGATGCTTGAGGTGAAACAATAAAAATTCTTTTAAATATAGTGCCTAGGAAGTCCCCTTAGTCTGCCTGTAAAGTGGCACATCTGTACTGTATATATAACCTGCTACAGCAAAACTGATATATGGATTGACACCTGACACAGGTGTTTTGTCTCTCTCTCTCCCCCCCCCCCCCCCCCCCCTTTCATTCAGCTACAAAAAAATAATCAAAAAGAAAAGTTGGGACTTTAAATTCAACCCTTCATTCAGCTGTCAGGGTGGAAGCCCAAATACAGCTCATTACTTCCCAACCACTCCTTAACCTGCTATTCACTGCACCCTTATTTGGCAAAGTTTTACCCAATCAGGGCTTACCATGCAGTGCATTGTGGTGCACACGGCAGGCGAAAATCCCACCGGGCACCCCGCAAATGCAGACATTTGGCCTGAACATCGGCAGTTCGGGAAACTCCTCCTCAGCTTAAACTGTTTGCTCAACTCGGATTGAACTAAGGGCAGATGAATTCCACAAAGTAAAGTGCTACATGAATCATTTGCCCTCGCTCAAGAATGCCAGGGTGGTGTTTTTTTTTTTAAAGTGATTTCTCAACAAAATAAAGCATGGCAACATGACAGTGAATTCGGTTTAAATATTAAAATTGAATCAAAAAGTGTTTTTTGGTGCTCAGATGCAGTGAAGAGACACTTTAATGTATACAACACTTCTGATATTTTAGAGGGAAAAAAAAAAACAGCCTCACCAGGAAAAACAAAAAAATTATTTTTATTAAAAAAAAAAATACTACCCAACTTAAATTCAGTAACAGTAGCAAGGCTTGTTGCATTTCATTTTCACACATCATGGAGAAAAGAATGCCATGTTTATGCCAAAAAAAAAATCTGCCAAGGAGATAAATCATTTGTGGATATTCTCAGCACGCTCCCTTGTGATTGTGGACAATTTGTAAATATTACAAATCTCATATTTGAGGGGCCATCAATCCATCTACATTACAGACTGGACTATAAACACAAGTGGTGACGTTATCCAGTGGAGTCTGTTAATCATCCTTTAGATTCGAGGATCTGGCGATTCGATGTAACATTGTTCTGGAAAGCAGACAACCTGCTTTGGCCAGTTAGTTGCTGCAACTCTGAAACCACCTGAGACAGGAAACGTATTGTTTTGTTCAAATCTTGAAAGTTATTCCGCCCCTTTGAGTCCAAATGGATAATATTGTGGAAATTCATGAATTATCTTCAATGCTTCATCATAAAGCCCCAGATCTGAAAGAGAAATGCAGACAAGATTGTCCAGGGTTAAAATGTAAAAAGTAGTCAAGCAGATCCAAAGACTATCTTACCAAGAAATCTAGAGTTAGTTACCTGCTAACTCCATTTCCATTAATCTTCCAGGACAGCAATCTACCATGGACTCATGTACTGTCCTGGAAGATGAAATGGGAAAATACACTACGCAGTTTATGGACACCTCACCTATTAAACCTGTATGAACACACATACATGAAACTGTCAATTAACAGGGTCATATTGCCAAAAAAAAAAAAATAGCCTGGTCATAAGGAAGGGGTAAATCTTCCAAACGGTCAAGTGGTTAACAAGTACCGATACTCTTTAACCCCTTGGCAGCAGCCCTACGCAAACATGCAGTCTCTCACAGGGCTGCATATTGACATTAATTGCCCTCAATACACCTGTGCCAACAGCAGGCACGCTCGTGGTACAGTTGGCATCACTTTACTGAAAGCTCCTGATCACTCCTTGCGATTGGAGTTTTTAAACCACATGACCACTGCAATTGCCGATTACAGCAGTCATGCGATCTTAACCACTTCCGGACCGCCCATCATTTTACATCAGCTGTTTGAAGAGGGGTATTGTTATGGCAGCACCTAGTTGCCATAACCCTGGTATACTCTTCTTCAGTGAGACAAAAAAAAAAAAAAAGTGAGAAAAAAAAAAAAGTCTCCTCGGCAGATTCGCCACGAGATCACTTTTATCGGCGGCAGGAGAGGGGCCACGCAGGACATGGAGACAAGTGGAGGGGAAGATGCCGTAAGGCGTAAGATTATTTTTCTATAAAACCACAAACTTTACTGTTTTTTTTTTTTTTTTTTTTTAAATTAAAAAAAATAAGCGTTTCTAATACCGCTGCACACAGTGTGACAAAGTACATTTTTTTTTTTTTATGGGCTCAAATCGCATAGCACAAAAAAAAAAAAAAGAAAGATTAAGTATTTTTTTAGCAAAAAAGATTAAACTTGAAACCAACAAGTGTCAAATAAAAAAAAAAAAATAAGTTTTTTTTAAGTGGTTAAGCTTTTACAGACCAAAGTTCATTCCTTTGAACTAAGAACAAAACGTTACAATGTTTAAACCTCGTGCACACTGGATGTTTTTTTACAGCAGCTGTTTTTGGCTTCAGACTTTTTTTTCTACAGTCAAACTCCCCATCATGTTATTGCACACAGCTTTTGGCTGGGGTGTTTTTTGCCAAAAAAACAAAAAAAAAACCAAACACTAGTGGGTTCTGAGAGGAGTCTTTCAGCTGTAAAAACACACTAACGTAAGAAAAAAAAAAACACTGATAAACACCACTAACCAGCGTTTGACTTTTTGATCCATGAAAAATAAAAAAATAAAAATGCTGTATTTAATTGGCGTAAAACACGCACTTTTTTTCCCCCCTTAATCAGGGGAAAATCGTGGGTGTGTGTTATACGCCGATCCCCGCCGATTGTGAGCGGAGCAAGCGCCGCCATACACAAAGCCGAGTTTACTCGGCTCCTCTCGCAGTCCCGCCCCTATGATGGACATAACACAGGTCCAATGGCGGGACTGGGCATGACTGAGCGGAGCAAGCACTGCCGACATACACAAAGCCGAGTGTACTCGGCTAGTCTCGGCTCCGCTCAGTGGTAGGGGCGGGACTGCGAGAGGAGCAGAGTACACTCTGCTTTGTTTGTCGGCGGCGCTCGCTCCACTTCCAATCAGCAGAGATTGGCTCCAATTTTAAATTCCTGCAATGAGGCTGCAAAGACACTGGGCAAGGCATTTAAATTAAGTTTTTTTCCCTCAAACTTCCCTCCAACTTGGGGTGCGTGTTATACGCCGGTAAATAAAAACATGGAAAACCCCCTAAAAACACAACAGCAAAAACATTGAAAAACTTACTGCAAAGCTACTGGCATTTTTATAATGTTATTTTAACATCCAGTGTGCATGAGGCCTTAAACCTGACAAAACCAAGTTCATCTTTCTGGAAAAAACAAAACAAAAACAAAACACACACCAGCATGTATTTTTACTGAAAAATGCGCATTTATTTTTCACAGGAGCCAGCAGAACGCTGCCCCCACAATCAGGGGGTCGCAGGTGCAATGTCAGGCTCCTGCAGGCACTGCCTACATCTCTGTAGTTTGAGCTGTAGGTGGAAGACAGAACTTGCAGTTTGTTTATTCACAGATCCCTGTCAAGGAATATGGAGGCTGTGCAGGTCTCCGCCTGCAAATTTCAAATGCGACAGCGGTTGCGGGCACGAGGTCCCCCCCCTCCCACTGTTACGGGGAAGGGGGCTGTTTGATGAGAGGGAGGTTTGCTTGAACATGTTAAATATTACACCTTGTATGAGGCATGTGGGTGAGTATGTTGGGCTAAATGGTAAAAATTAGGGTAAGAAAAAACAGAATAAATATATATATATATATTCTCCATAGATAATGATAAAAAATAGTAATGGTATAAAGGTTTATTGGCATAGGTATTTGGACCAGATACAATCAAAAAGAAAAAGAACACATTTGAGACTGTACAATGTATATGCATTCCTGTAACTGTACAACTAATTTATGAACCCTGCTTGTCCATATATCGCTGCTAACATGTTTTACTATGGTCTCAAATGTGTTCTTTATCTTTTTGATTGTATCTGGTCCAAATACCTATGCCAATGGTGTTGAGTTATTCACTTTACGGTCAACACAGAGGACAAGGGGGCACTCTTTACGACTGGAGGAAAAGAGATTTCATCTTCAAATACGGAAAGGTTTCTTCACAGTAAGAGCTGTGAAAATGTGGAATAGACTCCCTCCAGAGGTGGTTCTGGCCAGCTCAGTAGATTGCTTTAAGAAAGGCCTGGATACTTTCCTAAATGTACATAATATAACTGGGTACTGACATTTATAGGTAAAGTTGATCCAGGGAAAATCCGATTGCCTCTCTGGGATCAGGAAGGAATTTTTTCCCCTGCTGTAGCAAATTGGAGCATGCTCTGCTGGGGTTTTTTGCCTTCCTCTGGATCAACTGTGGGTATAGTATTGGGTATATTGGATTGTACGTTTTTTTTTTTTTTTATGGTTGGACTGGATGGACTTGTGTCTTTTTTCAACCTGACTAACTATGTAACTATGTAACTATATTTTTTCTTACCCTAATTTTTACCATTTAGCCCAACATACTCACCCACATGCCTCATACAAAGTCCCGCTTCTGTCCCCCCATTTTGTTGCATATATTTGGGATGGAGGCATGTTGGTGCTCTTCTGCAAAAACAGTGTGGATTGGTCACAACCCCCCTAGAGGGTGAAAATAGTCTGGGGCTTCATATCTTCACAATTCCAAAACATGGAACAAAAATGTAGGCAGATGATTTCTATAAGAAGCTTGTATATATAAAAATGCAGTCATCCACTTACCAAAAGAGCCAACATCCTCCCGGAATGGGATGTAGGAAATGCCCATTATTGTTGCCTTTGGGGTAACTTTTCCAACAACTTCTATAACTCCGGATAACTCTTCATCCAACTTTGTAAAAAAAATAAAAAATATATAGGTTATGTTCTCTAGCAAGAAACAGATTCCATAATAATTAGGTTACCAAAAAAAAAAATAGATTAGTGCGCTGCAAATTGTATTATTCCTATTTCTCCTTGCTGGAAGCTGCCATTTTGCTGAAGCCCAGAGCCCCTAAGCAGCAGTAGATCTTTAGGCTGTCAGCAGATCGCCCTCTACAAATAGTGCCAAAAAAGGAGAGCAACCGAGAATGTGCAGAGCAAGGTGAGACAGCACATTACTGGATTTTAACCACTTCAATACAGGGCATTTTCACCCCCTTCCTGCCCAGGCAAATGTTCAGCGCTGTAACGTTTTGAATGACGCGAATCCCCGGCGGACACGCGCACTGGCTCCTCTGACGCGCACCCCTAATACCACTGGGAAGCCGAGGACATCATATGCGCCCGCCCAGGATGGGAGATCCCATCTGCGGACATATGTCTATGAGCGGGTTGGGAAGTGGTTAAACAGTAGACACTTTAATGTTTTACACAGCTATAGCTGCAAAAAGGAGAAGCTCCAGTCTCCTGTGAAAAAAAAAAAAAAAAAAAAAAAAAAAAAAAAAAAAGTGTTTCTTTTGGTGGTGGTTAACAACCACTGCTATATCTCTCTCTCTCAGAAAAAAAAAAAAAAAAAAAAAAAAAAAAAAAAAAAAAAAAAAACACCCCTGTTAGACGTAACGGTATTTCCAGGAACCTTCCAGGACAGCTACTTGAGAGATGATTGGCTTTACAGGAAAGAGACTCTAGATTAGAAATCCTTCTCCCTGACGTAATAGCTAAAAGGATGGATAACTTCAAATAAATCATTTTCAGGGAAGCCTCATGCAAAGGCTCAAAAGGAGTCCTTGTTAGTGCATTTAATACTAACGACAGATCCCAGGGAGGAATATGTTTGATGACCTTGGGAGCATGTCTAGATCTTGCTGAAAGGAACCTCCTTACTAAAGGATCCTCCCCTAGTCTTCTCTCTGTAAACAAAGATAGGGCAGCAATCTGAACCCTAAGGGTGCTGACAGAGAGGCCCATTTCCACTTTCCACTGCAAAAAATACAAAATACAGGGAGTGGAAAAAGAATCTAAACCAGTTTTCCTTTGCCAGGAAATAAGTTTTCCAAACTTTCCCATAGATTCTTCTTGTGCCCAACTTACGGCTGTCCAGGATAGTTTGAATAACCTTCTCTGAACACCCCCTTAACTGTAGGTTGCGCCGCTCTGCCTCCAGGCCGTCAATTGGAAGGTCTGAGGGTTTGGATGCATCACCGATCCCTGATGGAGCAGATCCTTCCGAACTGGTAGGGGCCAAGGAGGATCCACAGAGAGGGCCTTCAGAGAGGAGAACCAACTCCTCCTGGGCCACCAGGGGGTAATCAGAACCACTTCAGCCCTGTCCTGAATAATTTTCCAAACCACTAGGGGTAAGAGGGGAAAAGGTGGGAAGGCGTAAGCCAGAGTGAAATCCCACGGGAAGCATAAAAGCATCCGTCCCCAAAGACTGTCTCTCTCTCTCTCCAGAGAGAAGAACGCCGGCAGTTTTCTGTTGAGACTGGAGGCAAAAAGATCCACTGTGGGAAGACCCCATCTTAGCACCACCTCCTGGAACGTTCTTTAATCTAGTTCCCAACCACTGGAACTGATGCTCACCCTGCTCAAATAGTTCACCAGCATATTTTCTGACCCCTTGATGTGGACTGCCCTGACTGAAGTGGCATTGACCTCCGCCCAGGACAAAATCTGCTGTGTTGAAGACAGAAGTGACTGAGCGAGTGCCCATTTGCTTGTTCAGGTACACCACCGTTGTGGCATTGTCTGAGAAGATTTATTGGACTTTTGAATAGACCCTAAAGTTCCAGAGACACAAGAGCCTTCCCCACAGCTAGAAGTTCTCTGAAATTTGACTCCCTGGGCCTGCCAATCCTGTGAGTGAACACCCCAACCCCAGACTGGCAGCTGTGGTACTTTTTACCGGGGAATGTCGTGCCCAATCCTTCCCTCCCTGCAGATGTTCTCGTTACTCCCAACAGGAGAGATCGAGAAACTTCCCTCCTGGTAGTTGTACCAGCTGATCCAGAGAATCCTTCCTGCAATGCCAATAGAGTAAAAGAATAGCCTGAAGGGGTCTGGAGTGGAGCCCAAGGGACCCCTGTAATGGCTGCAGTCATCAACCCCAGCCACTGCATGATCCGCCGAAGGGAGGTCTGAGGGAGCAACTTGAAGGCCTGCACGGAGAGAAGAATTTTCAAAATCTTCTCCTCGGGAAGGAAAATCTTTTGGACAACAGAGTCTATTAAATAACCCAGGAAAATTATGCTCTGGGAGGGTACCAGGCAAGACTTTTGCTGGTTGACCCTTCCACCCTAATTTCTGAAAGGTCCGCAAAACCAACTGCAGATCCTGAACAAGGGACTCTGTCCCAAGCAAAAATCGTCTAGATAGGGGACGATCAATACACTTTGAATCCGAAAATAAGCCATGACTTCGGCCATGATTTTTGTAAAAATTCTCGGTGCTGCCAAGACCAAAAGGAAGGGCATTGAACTGCCAGTGAGATGGCTCGTTTCCCATGAGAACTGCAAACCTGAAGAACCTTCGGTGACTCTGGCAGACTGGAACACGAAGATAAGCATCCTGCAGATCCAGGGTCACCAGGAAGACCCTTGGCAACAACAGATTCTTTACCGAATAAATGTTCTCCATTCGGAAACGTCTGTAAACTATGCATTTGTTCAGGACGCTTAAAATTTATGACCTTACGAAAGCCGCCGGAAGCTTTCTTGACCAGAAAGAAGCGAGAATAAAATCCCCGGGAACATCTGAATTTCCAGGACAGGAAAAATAACCCCCCCTGTTTCCCACACAGAAAGCAGATTTATCATGGCTTGCCGTCTCTCTTGATCTTTCGGCAGGTGGATAAGTAAAAACCTTTGGGGAGGAAGAATTTTGAATTCCAACCTGTAACCCTTTTCCAATGTTTGAATAAAGGAATTGTCAGAAATCTCTGCCCATTCCTTCATGAAATGGCACAATCTTCCTCCTACCCCTAACCTGGCCTCACTGGGGATCTTTGGAAGGGGCTGAAGGAGCAAGAGCCTTTTTTGCTCGTCTTTGTTAAAAGACCATTTCTTTTTTGTCTGCAGCTTGTTGGCTTTAAAATTAGTCCTGTTTTGGAAGCCACAAAAAGGCCTCTTATTCTGGGAGTTCATTCCTTTGGGAAGAAGGGAATAGTTTACTCTTCTCAGAGGAACGAGCTAGAACCTCCTCTAAGGAGGTACCGAACAAGAGCTTGCCTTCAAATGGAATGCCGCAGAGTTTATTCTTGGAGGCAAGATCACCTTCCCAAGATTTAGGCCACATAGCTCGCCTAGCTGAATTAATGATTAGAAGCCCTGGCTGCAGATTTTACTGAATCTGCTGCTGCATCAGCCAAGAAGGCAACTGACTTGGCAATGAGAGGGAGGGACTCCCCAATCTCTTCTTTGGGGGTGTCGGATGAAAGAAGATCATCCAGACGCTGAACCCATACGTCTAAATTTCTAGTCACACAGGTGGATGCTACCGCCAGACCTAAAGAAAACAGCTGAGGCATCCCAGGCTTTACGTAGCAATGAGTCGGCCTTTCTATCCATTTGAAATTTAAGGACCCCAGAATATTCAAAAGAAAGATCTCATCTTTTGGACACCTGCGACATAGGGCACTAGGACACTTAAAGAAACCCTCCTCAAACTCAGACTGAAAGGGAAATCTTCTTGTTTCCCCTGGATTGGAACAACCTCTTTTCAGGTTCTTTCCATTCAGACAGCATCACGTCCCTAAGTGACTGGTGTACCGGGAAGCTTTTGATTTCCACCCCTGTAGACCCCCTTATACCTGTCATTAAGTGAACGAAAGGAGTCCACTACCTCCTTCATAAAAGACATTAACAACTTAAAAGAGGAAGATTCTGAACTAACTTTGGGTAGAATACAATCCTCACAAAATAGTTTTTTTATAACTATCAGAAAGCCTGGCCCTACAGTTCCCACATTTCTTCTTTACCGGTTTGGCCTAGAAAAAAAAAAAAAAAAAAAAGCAGAAACAAGGACCATAAATAAAAAGGTTCCATACAAAAAAAAAAAAAAAAGTCTCCTGCTGTAGGGCTATCCACAGACAAGGGCTTACCTTGGGGGCAGTATGGGACCCGGACGCTGCCGCTAGTTCAATGCGAGCGGACGCTCCATCCTCAGACCTGTCCTCAAGCTCCATGAAGCCAGCAGAGATCGATTGTAGAGAAGACTGCTGCCGTACCGCAAACAGCTCTTAGATGGGCGTTTAGCAGACTACTCCCTGCAGCATGTTCTCATTGTCTCCATGCCGTGCTTCCTTAAGAAAAAAAAACAGTGTCCAGAAGTACGTCATGTGACTTCCAGTTCCGACGCCACCTTGCCGTGTCACTGGAAGTCTTCTGACGCCACCTTGGTACACCGTAATGAAGCCTTAGGAGGACACAGTGCCGCACAGCAGTGCTGGAGAAAAAATAAATAATGGAGGGAGTTGCCACTACTCACATCACCAGGTAGGCAAGTAACCTTTAGAAATGGGGAACCCTTCTGGTAAAGTACAGACTATCACCCAGGACTTGGCCACAACTAGTCCTGGATGAAACCAAAGAAGGTGGGGGTCCACCAACCACAGTTACCAGACCCCAAGAAAACAAAAAACATGTCTGTGCTCCTGGAGGGTCTGGAAACACAAAACAACTGAGGGTCAGAGGAAAGGGAGGGGCCTTTTAAATTGTATCTGATTTGTGTTTCCTGTAGAAGGCGGAGCCAATCATCTCTCAAGTAGCTGTCCTGGAAGGGGGAGGGGAGAAAAAGTATAACATTTTAGGTGCAGCATGATGGCTTAGAGCGGTAGTAAACCACAGCAGAAAAAGGAAGATACATGTAAGACAAAGGCACAATGTGCTAGTATACATCACATACTAGCACATTATGAAATACTTTAGAACACAGCCCTTCAAGCGGTCCCCAGCCTTTCTTCTGGGTTTGCGGGCTCTGGTCCTGGTAACGAAGTGGTCTATACAGCTTAATACACAAACTGTTAAAATCCCTTTCATATACGCAGTGAAGTCACAGGCCTGAAGTGATACAGAGATGAAACAAATCCCCCTACATAAGTTGTACTTGTTTATCTGCAGTCTACATCTATTTAAAGGTCCAGAATGTATGCAGCTTTTCTGAGCTGTCAGGAAAAAAAAAAAAAAAAAAAAAAGGCGAGGAGAGGGAGCTGAAATTACTCTGCAGAGCTCAGTGAGGAAAGCTCAGAGAGCTGAGTGGAGGGAAGAGACAACCGCCTCCCTTCACCCAGGAACATAGCTGTGGCTGTCAATCACAGGCTGTGTGATGAAGCACCCCCCCCCCCCCCCCCATCATCACCTTTTTTCTCTCGGTGTCAGGAAAACCTGTCAGAAGCGACTCATGCAGATAGAGGAAGGAGGCAGCGGACAGAAATGACACTTATTGCTCTGGACTGAGACAAGTACACACTATAAGGGGATATGCTTTGTTCAGGTCTGAGGTTTACAACCACTAGAACTGATCATTCTCAGATTGTGAGGAGTGAAGGACATTGTGTAGAAGCCATAAAGGCCAATCCAGGGACACCAGATGAGTGAAGATGAACGTGTTCCCCATAACACCGGGTACTTACTGGTTCTGATAACTCCACCGTTGTGCTCTTGCCGGCCCCATCAGAGAGGACAAAGGACGACCCTGAAGGGTGGACCTGAGGGGGAAACAAGAAATTATTTACTTTCCTGCAGTGGATCATCTGCCAATTGTTATTTGCTTTTACACTTGCAGGGTGGGGAGCTACAGTCAGGAGGGGCCCCGGTGGAAGGAGGGGGGGGAGCCCCGGCTACAGTCTGGAGGGTGATCCCAGGTGGAAGGAGGAGAGGGTGATCAGCTACAGTCAGGGGGGGCCCCAGTGGAGGGGGGGGTGATCCCCGGCTAGTCAGGAGGGGCCCCCGGAGGAAGGGGAGGGGACCGGCTACACTCAGGAGGGGCCCCGGTGGAAGGAGGGGGGGGAGCCCCGGCTACAGTCTGGAGGGGCCCCGGTGGGAGGGGGGGGGGCCCAGCTACAGTCAGGAGGGGCCCCCGGGGAAGGAATGGGGGGAGCCCCGGCTACAGTCAGGAGGGGCCCCGGTGGAAAGAGGAGGGGGGAGCCCCGGCTACAGTCAGGAGGGGCCCCGGTGGAAGGAATGGGGGGGAGCCCCGGCTACAGTCAGGAGGGGCCCCGCTGGAAGGAAGGGGGAGGGGAGCCCCAGTGGAAGTAGGGGGCCCCATAGAATAAATGAGGACACTGCTGTCACCAGCACAGCGATAACCTAACAGACTCCCCTCCATTCCCTGTCTGTGTCTCCAATATAGAGCATCACCTTCCTTCCCCAACAGGAAGTGAGGAAATCTCCCCAATGGGGTCACCCCAAGAAAACCCTGACAGGGCCCTGTACATAGCTCTTTGTGTGGTGAGGAGAGATCCGCGGACATTATATAGCGGGCACACAGCCCGGACATTCTAGAAGAGACGTCACAGGCCTCTCTGTGAGGAGAATATACGGAGGAGAGGGGGGGGGGGACTGACCTTCTCCACACGGCCCACGAAGCACACGGGCTGTCCTATGTACCGGGCCAGCATACTTGTGTTGATCCGGGCTCTGCCCACCTCGTGGATGTCCCCCATCGCTTCCCACAACCTCTCACACTGCCTGACAGGCTCTGGCGGGAACGCGAAGCCTCGACCAATCAGCAACCCTCTTAGCGCGGTGTCTCACATTCTTGGGCCAATCACAGACGACAACGCAAACTGCCAGCGAGCACGTGCTGTAAGAGCGGGGGAATAGGCATAGCCGACTATACGGGCTAATCGCCAATCAGCGTGCGCGCGCAGGTACGGTCAAGAAGCCGTAGGTTCCACCTTTGTACCTGGCAAACAGAACTTTGCCTTTCAGAAAAAAAACCCACAAAAGTGATTGCGGTATTAATAGAGCAAACGTATGAGGACAGAGGGCTACTTGTGAAATAAAAAAAAATTGATTTAACGTAGGAACCATGGAGACCCGGAACGAGCGATACGAGGCTTAAGGGAAGAATTTCGACGGTGGACATTCTGGGCGGGGCGTGGCAAATGGAAAGGGTGACGTTGTGGTGGGTGGGTCTTGTGAGTGACAGTACAAGAGGCGGGGTTATAGTCCTGGCAGTACATAGTGGAGAGAGGAGCTGACCTACCTGTCTGGGAGGTAAGTAGAAGAATCTCTAATATCCTTTCAGGAGTCAGAATTGATGGGATAAACCCCACCCCTCTCCACCAATGAGGGGAGGAGTTACCTGCGTGTGTTGTGCTCCTCACTCAGTGTTCACAGCCCTGGCAACACAACACCCCCTCCCCCACACAGGTCTGTGAATATAGGGGCACCCCTCCCCCACACAGGTCTGTGAATATAGAGGAACCCCCTCCCCCACACAGGTCTGTGAATATAGGGGCACCCCTCCCCCACACAGGTCTGTGAATATAGGGGCACCCCTCCCCCACACAGGTCTGTGAATATAGAGGAACCCCCTCCCCCACACAGGTCTGTGAATATAGGGGCACCCCTCCCCCACACAGGTCTGTGAATATAGGGGAACCCCCTCCCCCACACAGGTCTGTGAATATAGGGGCCCCCTCCCCCACACAGGTCTGTGAATGTGGGGCACCCCGTAACTCTGTCACTGCCAGGCCCATTTTTTGCGGAGGGGTTTTTTTTTTTGTTTATATCTATAAAAAAGATTGTTCTGGGCCTAAAGATTACTTAAATCCCCCCAAACATGATCTATTTTCTGAAAGCAGAGACCCTACAGAATAAATTAGTGGTTGCACCAGCATTTTATGTCACACGATATTAGCGCAACAGTTCTATGCTAAAGTGAATTTTCGGCCACACAAACACGATATGTTGCTCAATTTTTTTTTTTTTGTGTATTATAAAAGACGAAAGGTTGCGCCGAGTAAATAGATACCCCACGTGTCAAGCCTTTAAAATTGTGTGCGCCTGAGAAACCGCGACAAGCTGCGGTCCCCTACATTGTCCATAGGTGACGCTATAAAAGCTCCTACAGGTCATCGGTGTAGAGTGAAAGGTGAATAACGGGTGTAGAATTATCGCTCTCATTCTGCCGTCCGCGGCCATATGTAACGTGTTGCGCAGTCAATGTCTTGGCGCACGGGCACTCCCGATGTCTGCATTTACATTCATAAATGAGTGTATGTGGGAGTGGGTGGGCTCAAAAAATTTTGGGCTGAAATTTGAAGTGTTTGGATGTAACTTTTTTTTTTTCCACACTTTTTTGTTTGTTTTTTGCACTTAACATTTTTTTTTTCATCACATAAGAGACAAAAAGTCCCATATGTGACGCACTTTTTGGTGACGGGCTCTCTATAAATGAGGCAACGGTTCTTAAAAGACCCCCCCCCCCCGATGTCTCACTTGTCCTCTAATCAAGCGAATGGAACGCAGATTGCATTCCATTAGCTTCGACCCAGTAATGATGTTTAAGGCCTGATTCACATCTATGGCATTTTTAGTGCTTTTTGCAGATTTGCACTACAGAACGTGTTCCATAGGAAACCATGGTAAATGGACTGCAGTGCAAATCTGCAAAATGCAAAAAGCACTAAAAATGCCACAGGTGTGAATCAGGCCTTACACATCACTTCCCGGGTCAGTAACAAGAAGGAGAGATCAGCCAATAGATGTTCATTGGTCTCCCCTCCCCTCCGCCATGCTCATCCTAGGTCAGCCAATGGGTCTGCAGAGCCCAGGAAACATGGGGGGGGGGGGGGGGGGCACACATGGGTGAAGGCGTCCTTAACTGGGGTGTGTGGAAGTGATCAGCCCCCCCTGATCGCTTCCATTTGACAGTTGCTTGCAAGAAATAAAAATCCACCCAATGTAGATTTTATGTTGGTGGCAGTGAAAGGGTTAAACTTTGGACAGTTGATGACAGCTCTCCCTATCCCCAATTTTATATCCCCCCCCCCCCCCAATAATGTTTCCTTAGTGACCTTATAAACAGTCGGAGAGGGAAGGAGTTATTTACAGAACTTTGTACACTAAGTTTGCAGTGGGACCCCTCAACTTGTATGAATAAACAACAAAAGGGGGGTATCGCTGCCTGAGAACCCGCGCTCCCAGGACTGGGCGGTGTATGAGGGACTAGTGGTTTCCATGGCAACTACTGCCCTTTTTAGGTACAATGTGGGAGCGGTTTTCCTTGCAACACTTCATAGCAAACACTGACACCAGTCCCCGTCATTAGAGGGACGAATATGATGTCCCTCCAGCCTGGAGAAGGGTGGAAGACGGCAAACGGTCATTAGGATTTAATACATACCCAATATCACTGCTGAGGACCCGCTGACTCTGTGCTGGTTACATCACATTCTCACTGTGTGCTCCCAGGGGTGTCATTACAGTGCAACTAAAGGCATTTTGTTTTTTAACGTTTTAGAGTGGAGAGGGATTAGAACCCCTGTCAGTTTTTATTGCCGTCTGTGTCCCTGTTAGGGAGAGTCGCCCTCTTGCTTTGTCCTGTTTACCATTGTCATTAAAGAGGAAGTAAACCCTGATGGATTTACTTCCTCTTTGTTTCCCTGCAAAGGTAAAGCATAATAGTAGCTCATTATGTGTCACTTACCTGACACAGGAGCCTGCGATGTCACCGCTGTCCCCTCTGCTACGGAGCGTCCATCTTCTTTCCCCTGTTGCCGGGCCAATAGGAGAGAGGAGCGGAGCCTCATTCATGCGCAGTAGGGTCCCGGCGTGAAGCCGTAAGGCTACACTGCCGGGTTCCCTTACCTGCAATGGTGGCGGCATGCTCCCGACAGCTGATGGAAATATCAGCTGCGGTGCCGTCATTGCTGGACTCCAGGACAGGTGAGTGTCCTATTATTAAAAGCCAGCAGCTGCAGTATGTGTAGCTGCTGACTTTTAATTTTTGCAGCGGTAAGCGGACCTCTGCTTTAACTTTGGATAGTAAAACATTTTTTTTTTTTTTTCTGCCAGTAAATGTCTTATACAGCCCACTTCCTTTTTCTTGTCTGGTAAAAAGGCCTAGGCTTATGACATCATGCACAGCTCACTCTCCTGAGAGTTTGCCAGGAAGGGAGGGGGGATGAGCCATAAGAGGGCCAATGAGAGCTGCAGAGCTGGAGGTGTGCCTCTATGTAAATCCAGGAAGTGAACAGGGAGCCTCTTCAGCTGCCCACAGTGGAGAGAGATTTCTGCAGCATATTTAGCAAGTACGGAATCGCAGTATATATATAAAATAATATGCAAAGCGGTTGGAGGGAAGCTTCAGAATGGCAAAGATGTTTTCATTACAAATTATGTGAGCAGACAAAGTTTTGCCTATAGTTCTACTTTAACTTCAGAAGGAGGACCACACAACCTTCTCTGTTCAATAGATAGATACATAGGGGTTGATTTACTAAAGGGAAAAAGACTGTGCACTTTGCTAAGTGCAGTTGCCCTCTTCAAGAGCAGTTGCTCCAGAGCTTGGTAAGGCTCGGTTCACACTAGGACGACTTGTCAGGCGACCTAGTCGCCTGACAAGTAGCGTCCCATTCTGTACAATGGAACCGTTCTAAGGGGAGCGACGCAAGTCGCTCCGACTTAGAAAAAGGTTCCTGTACTACTTTGGGGGCGACTTGCATAGACTTTTATACAGAAGTCGTTTTGCAAGTCGCTGCGGAAGTCGTTTGCAGGTCGCCTCGCTGAGGCGACCTGCAAGTCGTGCCGCCCCTGTGTGAACCGGGTCTGTATGAGCAGAAGCTCTGCTGACTTCTATCATCCAATCATGTGCAAGCAAAAATTCAGTTTTTTTAATTTCCCTTGCATGTGATTGGGTACTTTTTGCAAAGTGAAGCCTTACCTCATTTACTAAGCTCTGGAGCAATTGCACTTGCAGAGGGCAACTGCCCTCTGCAAAGTGCACAGTTTTTTTGCCTTTAGTAAATCAACCCCTTAGTTTAGAGTGATAATTATATGTAGCACTACTCCTGTAGGAGTCGCAGAAATTTTGCCCAGGTCTTCCCCAAACTTCAGCCGTGCAGCCAGACACACAACAGGCTCGTTCACTCTTCCTCCAAAAAACAGTCTAGGGGATGTTGCTTTTGTTGTTTTTATTCTTGGAGAACTTGGGTAGGGATGAGGGAAGTGGTGGAATACTCCCACGATCAGAACTCCTGTGTATCCCCGAAAATAAGCCCTACCCGAAAAATAAGACCTAAGCGCAATTATCGGGGAGGGCTGCAATGTAATCCACACTGACATAAGGTGCAGTGTGCCCCCCCCCCCCCCCCCCCGCAACGATCATTCAAAATACCCCATCCACAGCCACCACTGACCCTGCCGGAGGTCTTCTCCTCTCCTCCCGGCTGACGTCTGCGCCCCCCTCCCTCTGCAGTGCTCGGAGCCGGCTGACGTCAGCGGGAATCTCGGAGCGGAGAAGAAAAGCTCAGGCAGGTTACATGATCGCCGAGGGCTGCTGCAAAAAGGTACTTCTCATAAAACAGCCACAAAGGGAGACAAACTGCACCCAACACCAGCACAATCCTCCCACAAAACGGACTACATAATCTTAAAAGTACTTTAACCAAGATGTTTTTTGGGGGATTAAAACTATGTCAAAATACTGATACTAATAAGACATCCCTCGAAAATAAGCCCTAGGGTCTTTTTTGTAGCCAAAATGAATAGCCGGTCTTATTTTCAGGGAATCGCGGTATGTACTACTGAGGACTTATTCTTCCTTTCTTGCTTAAAGCGGGATTCCGGCCTTAAAAAAAAAAAAAAAATTAAGAGTCAGCAGCTACAAACACTGTAGCTGCTGACTTTAAATAAGTACTTACCTGTCCTGGGTGCCCGCGATGTCGGCCGCCCGAGGCCGACCCGTCCCTCGGCTCTCGGGTCCCGGCACCACCATCCTAGGTAAGGGAAACAGGCAGTGGAGCCTTGCGGCTTCACTGCCAGTTTCCTACTGTGCACGCGCGAGCAGCGCAGCGTTCTGTGAATGGCCCCGTGGTGTTCTGGGAAAACATACAGTTCCCAGAAGACAATGGGGCCGCTCACTGAGAAGAACACGCCGCGGAAAAGGAAGAGGCAGATTAGGAAGACTGCCTAGCAACAAGGGTTAAGGTAAGTTTAAAAAATATTTTTTTTCCAAATGTTTTTTTTTTTATTTATTTTAGGATTTTTGGTGAATTTTTTTTTTTTTTAGGGTGGCCCTCCACTTTAAAGTGGTAGTAAACTCTGTTACACCATTTGTACCTACAGGAAAACCTATAATAAGGCTTATCTGTAGGTACTGCAAATATCTCCTAAACTTGCACCGTTTAGGAGAAATTCAGAGTGTTTGCAGCCGGTGACATTTTTATACACGTTTTGCACACGCTTTTAATCGCTCTACCATTGAACTATATTCACACCTCACCATCAGTCCCTGAAGAAGAGGTTTCATTACTTACAACCTTGAAACGCGTCGGGCCTTCCTGTCTCCGCCCATTGCTTGGACAGTTGTGTTTGGTGTTTTTCAGTATCGTTGTACCAGATATACACCTACTCTCTTTGCTACCATCTGACCCTATTTGCACCCATCTCTTTTATATTTGTCAGGTTTTAACTTTTTGTAATAAATTTATATTTTTGATTCAATTATTGTTTGAAGACTCCTGCCTTTTAAAGTCCCACGAGAGGAAAATTTCCCATTGAACTATATTAGAACGCATGTTTTGATGAAACTGTATCAAAGTTGCAGCATGCAGGACTTTGATGCTCTTTCATCAAACCACACGTTCTAATAGAGTTTAATGGTAGAGCGCCAAAACTAACCGCACACATATGTGAAACGGCCCTTGGTGAGAATGCTGCTGGTACTTTAGTGGCTCTCACTTTGTGTTCCACATCTGCCTGTCAGACTTTTGAAAACTTCTTTTACTGACCTGGAAGAGAAATAACAGCCTCCCTTTCCCTTCCGCTGTAGATAAGAGGCCAATATAATATCCCAGAGATGTTCAACTTCTTCAGGAAAGGTCAAGAGGCCAAGAAGAGCCCAACACAGGACAAAGAGTCCGATGGGTTTGTCTTCCTGGGTGAGTAGATCCTGGATGGATGCATTGTGTTACCTTTATGGCTCTTTGCACATCACACATCCCTACACATGTACAATCCAACCTGATGATCTATTAATACTGCCTACATGTATTCAGTGTGTATATCTGCCATGCTGATCCACTGCTTCAAGGCACTGCCCCTGAGAAAGTCTATTGATCAGCAGTTCTGGCTTCACTGGGTTACATGCTGATTTTGAGCTGGAGACTTAGAAGGGGACAAAAGCAGAGATAGCCAGGCAAGTAGTATTTTCAGAAGGATCCCATCAGTGGGAGGAATAGTGACCCATTGCTGGTATCAGTTGCCCCATGGTTGGTGTCAGTGGGAGGAATAGTGGGGTTGATTTACTAAAAATGAAGAGTGCATGGCTTCAAGAATCTTCTACCTGTGTCTAATGTAATTATATGATCATAGAGTGATTTCATAGTTATAAGTATAGATGGATAGTCTATTAAAGCCAAATATATGTATCGTGAATATCACTACACGCCAGATATGTTTGCACTTAATGTTATTTCTTTTTTTTTTATTCAAGTTATAACAATTGTCATATTGTTACAGCGTCAACATGCTACCGTAACCATTTTATGTATGCACCAATTATTCAATAAAACCTTGTTTGATTTAAAAAAAAAAAAAATGAAGAGTGCAAAATCCGGGGGAAGCTCTGCACGGTAGCCAATCAGCTTCTAACTTCAGCTTGTTCAATTAAGCTTTGACAAAAACAAGACAAAAAAAAAAAGATGGAAGCTGATTGGTTTCTGTGCAGAGCTGCACCAGATTTTGCACTCTCCAGTTTTAGTAAATCAACTCCAGCGTCCTGTATTTGGTATCCGTGAGAGGAATGAATGAATGATGGATTTGTAAAGCGCTGCAAATGCGAACTGAATCGCCTCAAGGCGCTGATGCGTTTTGTGCTGTCATCTTCTTAGAAGAGGTAGGTCTTGAGTCTTTTCCTGAAGGCCAGATGGTTTCCTTCCATGCGGATGTGAGTAGGAAGAGTGTTCTATTGCCGAGGTCCCTGGACTGCGAATCTTTGTTCTCCCTTTGCTTTGTAGCGGTATTTGGGAATGAGGAGGAGGTTTTGGTTAGATGATCGCAGATTGCGATTGGGTGTGTAGTGTTTTGTTTTCTCTCGGAGGTATTGAGGGGTGTTACCTTGTATGTATTTGTGGGTGAGGCAGAGGGTCTTGAATGTGATCCGATTCTTTACGGTTAGCCAATGTAGGCTCCTCAGGGATGGGGAGATGGACTCCCAGGGTTTTTTTCCTGTTAGCAGTCTTGCCGCCGCGTTTTGGATGGCCTGTAGGCTGATATTGGGGTAATCCTATGTAGAGCGAGTTTGCGTAGTCAAGTCGGGAATTGATGATGATTGTTCCAACTACTGCTGCTTTGTCCTCTTCTGGGATGAAGGGAATAAGTCTGCGTAGCAGGCGGAGGAGATGGTGAGATCCGCTAACTACTGATCCTATTTGTGCATCCATTGTCATTTCTGAGTCAAAGATAACTCCGAGACTCTTGGCTTTGGTGCTCGGGGAGATGGTCTGTCCAAAGATGGTGGGAGGTGTCCATGGAGTCTTGGTTTTGGGATTTTGGTTAGCGTGTAGGAGAAAGAAGTTCTGGTTTTGATCCGTTGAGTTTGAGGGAACTAATGGTCATCCAGTCATCTATCAAAGTGAGGCATTTCTCTAATTGCTGATGGTGGCCTTTTTGTCCGGTGATGCGAAAGTAGATTTAGGTGTTGTCAGCGTATGAGTGGAAGCAGAGGTCTGATTTTTTTTTTGATGATTTTGAGGAGAGGGCGGATGTAGATGTTGAATAGCACTGGTGACAGGAGTGAACCCTGAGGGACTCCACAGGAGATTGTTCGGGTTTCAGAGGTGAATGTTCCTAGTTTCACTGTCTGAGAGCGATTCTCTAAGAAGGATGCAAACCATTTTAGACTAGAATCTGTGGCTCCTGCTACTTCTGTGAGGCGGACAAGTAGAGTATTGTGGTCCACTGTATCAAATGCTCCACTGAGGTCTAACAGTACTAGGAGGCATGATTCTCCATCATCTGCTGCTTCGAGGGCATCAACCCATATTTTTAGAAGTGCGGTTTCTGTGCCATGGCCTGGGCGGAAGCCTGATTGTAGAGTGTCCAGAAGTTGATGCGTGTCTAGGAGGAATAGTGCCCCATTGTTGGTATCAGTGAGAGGAATAGTGCCCCATTGTTGGTATCAGTGAGAGGAATAGTGCCCCATTGTTGGTATCAGTGAGAGGAATAGTACTCCTTTGTTGGTGTCAGTGAGAGGAATAGTGCCCCATTGTTGGTGTCAGTGAGAGGAATAGTGCCCCATTGTTGGTGTCAGTGAGATGAATAGTGCTCCATTGTTGGTATCAGTGAGAGGAATAGGAACAATGGGGCACTATTCCACTCACTGATACCAACAATGGGGCACTATTCCTCTCACTGATACCAACAATGGGGCACTATTCCTCTCACTGATACCAACAATGGAGCACTATTCCTCTCACTGATACCAACAATGGGGCACTATTCCTCTCACTGATACCAACAATGGGGCACTATTCCACTCACTGATACCAACAATGGGGCACTATTCCTCTCACTGATACCAACAAAGGGGCACTATTCCTCTCACTGATACCAACAAAGGGGCACTATTCCTCCTAGACACGCATCAACTTCTGGACACTCTACAATCAGGCTTCCGCCCAGGCCATGGCACAGAAACCGCACTTCTAAAAATATGGGTTGATGCCCTCGAAGCAGCAGATGATGGAGAATCATGCCTCCTAGTACTGTTAGACCTCAGTGGAGCATTTGATACAGTGGACCACAATACTCTACTTGTCCGCCTCACAGAAGTAGCAGGAGCCACAGATTCTAGTCTAAAATGGTTTGCATCCTTCTTAGAGAATAGTGCCCCTTTGTTGGTATCAGTGAGAGGAATAGTGCCCCTTTGTTGGTATCAGTGAGAGGAATAGTGCCCCTTTGTTGGTATCAGTGAGAGGAATAGTGCCCCATTGTTGGTATCAGTGAGAGGAATAGTGCCCCATTGTTGGTATCAGTGAGTGGAATAGTGCCCCATTGTTGGTATCAGTGAGTGGAATAGTGCCCCATTGTTGGTATCAGTGAGTGGAATAGTGCCCCATTGTTGGTATCAGTGAGAGGAATAGTGCCCCATTGTTGGTATCAGTGAGAGGAATAGTGCCCCATTGTTGGTATCAGTGAGAGGAATAGTGCCCCATTGTTGGTATCAGTGAGAGGAATAGTGCTCCATTGTTGGTATCAGTGAGAGGAATAGTGCTCCATTGTTAGTGTCAGTGAGAGGATTAGTGCTCTGCCATTGGTATTGGTAGCAGAAGTTGTACCCCGTTGTTTGTTTTTTTTGTTTTTTTTTTTGTTTTTTTTTAAGATGGTGTTTATTGAATTTCTAAATTTTACAAAACACAAGTATCATAACCATAAACTTTTACATCTTTTTACACTCCTGTGCAATTCACATATACAGTACAGTATATCCATTACAAAGTGCAGCCTGGTTATATAATATCCAGCTGTCTGAAAAGAGTATACATAATAAGACCTGGTCTAACAGGAGCCCAGCTGGGTTAAATAGTACTGATAAGTTGGTCCAAGACCCCCAAATGTTCTCAAAACTTTTTGGAGACCTTCTAGTAATGTATGCATGTTGGTTCATTGGGAGAGCAGAATTGATTAGCGGTTTCCACTCCGAGGTTGGTGGAAAGGATTTCTTCCAGGTGATTAAAATACTTGTGTTGGTGTAAAAGTAAAGTATACGTAGTCGTTTTTTGGTATGAGAGCTAACCAGTAGGTCCTCCATCAGCCCCATCAGACAGACCCGCGGGCACTGAATACTTGGGAGATCCATAGCCAACTCAATAAATTGGCGCACCTGTGACCAGAAGCCTTGCATTTGGGGGCTTAACTAAAAGGCATGAAAGAAGTCCACTTCTTGACCACATTAAACGAAAACAAAGAGCAATATGTCTAGTCCCATTATACAGTGCCTTGAAAAAGTATTCATACCCCCTGAAATTTTCCACATTTTGTCATGTTACAAACAAAAACGTAAATGTATTTATTGGGATTTTATGTGATCGACCAACACAAAGTGGCACATAATTGTGAAGTGGAAGAAAAATGATAAATGGTTTTTAAAAATATACAAATAAATATGTGAAAAGTGTGGGGTACATTTGTATTCAGCCCCCCTGAATCAATACTTTGTAGAACCGCCTTTCACTGCAATTACAGCTGCAAGTCTTTTTGGGGATGTCTCTACCAGCTTTGCACATCTAGAGAGGGACATTTTTGCCCATTCTTTTTTGCAAAATAGCTCCAGCTCTGTCAGATTGGATGGAGAGTGTCTGTGAACAGCAATTTTCAATTCTTGCTACAGATTCTCAATGTGATTTAGGTCTGGACTGTGACTGGGCCATTCTAACCCATGAATATGCTTTGACCTAAACCATTCCATTGTAGCTCTGGCTGTATGTTTAGGGTCGTTGTCCTGCTGGAAGGTGAACCTCCGCCCCAGTCTCAAGTCTTTTGCAGACCCTTCCCATCAACTCTGAACATCTTCCCTGTTCTCTGAAGAATAGCATCCCCACAACATGATGCTGCCACCACCATGTTTCACGGTGGGGATTGGTGTGTTCAGGGTGATGTGCAGTGTCAGTTTACCGCCACACATAGCGTTTTGCTTTTAGGCCAGTGGTTCTCAACTCCAGTCCTCGGGACCCACCAACAGGCCAGATTTTAAGTATTACCTTGGGGAGTTGCAGACTAGAATACTGCAATCACTGAGCAGCAAGTGATATCACCTGTGATGTATTTCAGCTATCTTGCAAACCTGGCCTGTTGGGGGGCCCTGAGGACTGGAGTTGAGAACCACTGTTTTAGGCCAAAAAGTTCAATTTTGGTCTCATCTGACCAGAGCACCTTCTTCCACATTTTTGTTGTGTCCCCCACATGGCTTCTTGCAAACTGCAAACAGGACTTCTTATGACTTTCTTTCACCAATGTCTTTCTTCTTGCCACTCTTCCATAAAGGTCAGATTTGTGGAGAGCGCCACTAATAGTTGTCCTGTGGACAGATTCTCCCACCTGAGCTGTGGATCTCTGCAGCTCCTCCAGAGTTACCATGGACCTCTTGGCTCTTCTCTGATTAATGTTCTCCTTGCCCGGCCTGTCAGTTTAGGTGGACGGCCATGTCTTGGTAGGTTTGCAGCTGTGCCATATTCTTTCCATTTTCCGATGATGGATTGAACAGAGCTCCGTGAGATGTTCAAAGCTTGGGATATTTTTTTTATAACCTAACCCTGCTTATGTGCCATTTTGTGTTTGGTCTATCACATAAAATACGTATTTGGTTGTAACATGACAAAATGTGGAAAATTTCAAGGGGTATGCGCTGTAAATACCTTTTTTTTTTTTTTTTTTTTTTTTTTTTTTTTTTTTCGCTTTTGTAGAAGTGATCACTGTGCCTCTGTTCTCAGCTGCATAAGAGCTGGGGCAGGAGAAGCAACAGCACACTGAGCTTCCCAGTAACATGCTGTGCAGGAAGGGTGTGTCAGGACAAGTCTAATCATTGGAGGAGAGCAGGCTGAATTCTCAGCACATCTAGGGAACTGACCACACTGTGCTGTCATGCCTACTGTGGTCAGTTTTTAATAGGAAAGCACGTGAAGGTTCTTTAAATATTGAGACCTGTATTTCGACAACTTTAGTGCAATGAAAACAGTTCTTTCCTGAAGAAGCCATACGGCGAAACATGTAGAAAAACCAGAATGTGATTACAGTAAACCATTGTCATTTATATAATGCTTTGCATACATTCATGGCCATGAGTATACTGCATGTATTGCTTTTATTGATGTAGTTCATTTAATAAAATTTGTATATATTTTTCTTTTTATATATTTTGTTGTTTTGTATGATTTGCACCTTTAAAGTCCCATTTCTCTTATATGTTCTCTTTTCCTCTAAACGGGATGTTGGTGCCATATCTTGTGTAAAATTTGACACCGATCTCTGACCACATAATCTCCCTTTTTGTATTATGTTAGATAATAAACGTTTGTTATCATTGAGCGAGCCACGGCTCTGTGTGTCCATTCACACATGGAGCAATGGCTCGGCCCTGTCCCTTCCCTCTCCTCATTGGCTGTGATTAACAGTAGTGGGAGCCAATGCCTCCCGCACCTGCCAAAAGCCAATCAGGAGCGCGAGTCCCCGGAGAGGCAAGGCTCTCGTGGACATCGCTGGATCGAGATGGGCTCAGGTAAGTATTAGGGGTTGGTTGTGGGGGGGGGCTGCTGAACACAGAAGGTTTTTTACCTTCATGCATGAAGGTAAAAAAAACCTTGTGCCTTTACAACTCCTTTAGCATTGAGGAAAGAGATCAGATTCTTTGCATATTGTTTTTTGACCAGTAGAGGGCAGCCTTGCAGCTATTCTCAGTAAAGAATAAATGGAAACACGTCAAGGTTTAGGTTTCATGTACAGTAAAGAGACATTCCGGAGCTTTAGAGAGGCTTTATGGCCTGGAGCTGGGTTGGAGCTCAGAAGGCAGTCCAGGGCTAGAAGTGGGTATCTTCATCTGGGGTGGAGCTGAAATCGGAGTTTAGTTTAGCTGCGTCTCTGGAGGCTCCTTTGAATGACTGACATAAAATGACATGGGTCTGTATGCTGTGCATTTTCTACTTGCAAAGTGCAAATTCAAGGAGAGTCCTTCATTAGAAATTCCCTAGAGGCTCAAGTAAAGCTGTATCTTATTGCAGTTTCTTTCTTTGATCGGTGACAGATATTATAACCGTATTGTACACATTGTGAGTGCAGAAGAAGACGGATTCTCTTATGTCAGATCATGTGATTAAATGCCTAGAATTTTGCTGATGTGATAAGCACAGGAGGGAGGCCAGACCAGCATTTTCTCCAGAAGGGTAAGTATTTCACAGTAAGGCCGTTCATATATCTGGGTAGTGATAGTTTTTGGTCCATAAAGCTCCACAGAACCTCCTCTCAGTGGGAGATTTTTATTCTCCCCCCAGGAAATGATTGTCCGACACATGAGCGAGATGAAGCACATGACTTCGTATATTTCATCTAGTACTTGTGCAGTATGACATTACTGTGAGAGCTCGCAGTTTACGCTATGTTACCAAAAGTATTGGGACACCTGCCTTTACATACACATGAACTTTAATGGCATCCCAGTCTTAGTCCGTAGGGTTCAATATTGAGTTGGCCCACCCTTTGTAACTAAAAAAGGGTTCAACTCTTCTGGGAAGGCTGTCCACAAGGTTTAGAAGCGCAATTGTGAGGTCAGGCACTGATGTTGGACGAGAAGGCCTGGATCGCAGTCTCCGCTCTAATTTATCCCAAAGGTTTTCTATCAGGTTGATGTCAGGACTCTGTGCAGGCCAGTCAAGTTCCTCCACCCCAAACTTGTTCATCCATGTCTTTATGGACCTTGCTTTGTGCACTGGTGTGCATTCATGTTGGGGCCATCCCCAAACTGTTCCCACAAATTTGGAAGCATGAAATTGTCCAAAATGTCTTGGTGTGCTGATGCCTTAAGAGTTCGCTTTACTGGAACTAAGGGGCCAAACCCAACCCCTGAAAACCCCCACACCATAATCCCCCGTCCACCAAATGATTTGGACCAGTGCGCAAAGCAAGGTCTATAAAGATATGGATGAGTGAGTTTTGGGTGGTTGAAACTTGACTGGCCTGCACAGAGTCCTGACCTCAATCCAATAGAACACCTTTGGGATGAATTAGAGTGGAGACTGTGAGCCAGACCTTCTTGTCCAACATCAGTGCCTGACCTCACAAATGCGCTTCTGGAAGAATGGTCAAATGTTCCCATAGACACACTCCTAAACCTTGTGGACAGCCTTCCCAGAAGAGTTGAAGCTGTTATACCTGCAAAGGGTCGGCCAACCCATTATTGAACCCTACGGACTAAGACTGGGATGTCATTAAAGTTTGTGTGTGTGTGTGAATATAAATATATATATAATCAGTACAGCCAGGGCTATATTATCACTGCCTTCAGGAAAACGAGGACATGCAAGACAAAAAAGGTGAAAAACAAAGTAAAGAGAAAAATCTAAAAAAAAAAAAAAAAGAAAACCACTACAATGGGCACATGAGCATCGTAATTGGACCACGGAGTAATGTAAGAAGGTGGACTGGTCTTATGAATCACGCTTTCTTTTACATCATGTGGATGGGCGGATGCATGTGCGTCACTTGCCTGGGAAGAGATGGCACCAGGATGAAGTATGGGAAGAAGACAAGCCGGGGGAGGCAGCCTGATGTTCTGAACAATGTTCTGCTGGGAATCCTTGGGTCCTGCTGCTCACGTGGATGGTACCACCTACCCAAACGTTGATGAAGTACCCGCCCTTTATGGAAACAATATTCCCTGATGGCAGTGGCCTCTTTCAGCAGGATAATGCACCCTGCCCTACTGCAAAAATGGTTCAAGAATGAATGAAGAAAGAACACAACCAGTTTGAGGTGTCGACTCAAAATTCTCCAGCTCTCAATCCATCGAGCATCTGTGGGATGTGCTGGAAGTCCGATCCATGGAGGCCCAACCCCACAACTTACAGGACTTGCATAGTTACATAGTTAGGTTGAAAAAAGACACAAGTCCATCTAGTTCAACCAAAAAAAAAATCATACAATCCCATATACAAAATCCTATACTCACAGTTGATCCAGAGGAAGGCGAAAAACTCCAGCAAAGAATGATCCAATTTGCTACAGCAGGGGAAAAAAATTCCTTCCTGATCCCCCAAGAGGCAATCGGATATTCCCTGGATCAACTTTACCTATTAATGTCAGTGTCCAGTTATATTATGTACATTTAGGAAAGAATCCAGGCCTTTTTTAAAGCAATCGACTGAGCTTGAGTTAAAGGATCTGCTACTGCTTTGGTGCCAGATAATACAACCTCATTTCAGAGGTCTAGTGGCATCCATGTCTCAACAGGTCAGGGTTGTTTTGGCATCAAGAGGGGGCAGAAGGGTTGACCTAATCAACGTTAGGAGGGTCATCATAATGTTATTGCTGATCAGTGTATGTGATCACCCTAAGGCCCCTTTCACGCGGGCGGACCGTTCAGGGTTCAGACCTGAACGGACGCTCCATACAGTTCTATGGAGCGACGGATGTCAGAGGTGACATGTCCGCTGACATCCGATCCGCTCCGATTCGCTGAATCCAAACGGATGGAAACCCTATTTTCCATCCGTCTGGCGGATCGGATGTATACGGACAGGTGGTCCGTTTTCATCCGATCCCCCATAGAGGAGAGCGGAGCTCTGACAGGTCCATCCCTGCACAGTGAGCGTCCGGCTCAAAGGGGATCAATGGGGATCAATCCCCCCGCTGAGCAAGGGGGCCTTAAGCAAACCTGTGATTTACAGAAGCAGGGAATCCGCCTCTCCTCAGCAGCATATACTTCCTCAAAGTGATACTAAAGTCTCATTTTTTTTTTTTCTATTAAAATAACAAACATGTTATACTTACCTGTTTTGTGTAATGGTTTTGCACAGAGCAGCCTGACGCCTCCTTTTCTCGGGTCCCTGGCTGGAGCTCCTGGCCCCTCCCTCCTGTTGAGTGCCCCCACAGCGAGCAGCTTTCTATGGGGGCACTCACGCCGAGCTGCAGCTCTGTGTTTCCATTTAGACATGGACCCACGGTTCGGCCCGCCCCCTCTCTCTCCTGATTGGCTAACTGAGTTTGATTGGCAGCAACGGCAGCCAGTGGTGCCGCTGCTGTGTCTCAGCCATTCAGGAAGGGAGATTTCCAGATGGCCGAGGCACTCGTGGACATCGCTGGATAGAGATGAGGCTCAGGTAAGTATTAGGCGCGGCTGGGGGTGGCAGGGGGCTGCTGCACACAGAATGCTTTTTATCGTATTGCTAGCGGCAGGAGCGGCAGGGACCGGTTTTGCACTGGAAGGATCGGCGGCTTAGGTGAGTATATCTCGGCAATCCTCTATGGTAGAAAAAAAAACCACAAGCAGTTAACCCATGCAGTGCCGGTACAGCCCCACTGCATGGGGGGAAAACACATTTCTGCTTCAGACTAGAGCGGCCCTGAGTCTGCAAAGTGCTTTTATTGCTCACCTCCATCTGCTGAATGGAGCTGCAAGGGAGCAAAGAAAAAGTATGTGCTGTTGGGGGGGCTTTTTTAATACATGTAGTATATGAAAGCTGTTTGACCTGCCAAAAGATTTGTAATTCTGTGTATCTATTCCTGAAATTCACACAGCTCAGTCACACTGCACCGCCCTGTTCAGTTGCGAGAAGGGACCTGATCTTTTTCTGCTGCAGTTTCAGTTTTACACACAAGTCGCCTTCCCCAAATCTTCCCTGTGACTGGGCAGTGAAAGAAGAAGCAGCACACTCATGAGCCTGTCTCTGTCACTCTGCTCTCTCCTCTTATCGTGGTACAAAAAGTGCCACGCTATTAAAAGCAGAATACATGACTATGACATAGATGCAAATAAGTAAAATTAAATATTGTGCAAGTACATAAATAATAAAAAATAGTCCAAAGACTCAAACGTAAAGGTGATAGTCCCCAAACAATAGCTGTGACATCAAATAGTTCCAAGATGATCACAAAGGGAACACCCTTTACTCTGCACAGATGATGGGGTACTTTAAAGCACCATGTGTGCTCCATCACCTTATGTACAATATAACTCTTACCAGAGCTTGTAGACTCTTTTTATATATATACGGCGCTAAGGTGGCTCTCCTGCGCTTGATCATGTATCTAGTACATGATCCGGCACTTCTGGGTCTGGGGCGCGAGCGCCACTGCTGGCCCGCTACCGCTGTGATTAGGCACAGCAGGAGCTGATTGGCGGGTACGGTGGACTCGAAGTCCCCCTGTACCCACCGATGCCTCTGTACACTGACAGAACAGCAATCTGCCTAATGTAAACAAGGCAGATCGCCGTTCTGTCACTACAGAAGACCTGGATCCTGTCTTTTCTAAGCTGGGGCACCGATCCATGCCTTCCCCTAGTACAAACCCCTTCCCCACAGTAGTAAAACACTGGTCAGGCACACAGTTAACCCTTTGATCGCCCCTGATGTTAATCACTTCCCTGCCACTGTCATTTAGTGCAGTGACAGTGCATATTTTTTAGCACTGATCACTGTATTGGTTTCACTGGTCCCCAAAAAGTGTCGGTAAGTGTCCCGACTGTACGCAGTCCCGCTATAAATAGCTGGTCGCTGCCCTTACTAGTAAAAAAAAGTAAATAAAAATAGCCCATAAAATAAGAAAAAGACAATCGGGGCAATTTAAAACAATGTAAATAATTAATTAATAATAAATTAGCTGCTGTCACTTAAAGTGATTTCACTCCACCTGCAAAAAAATGTATACCAAAAAACAGTGCTGCGCTACTAAGCGACTCAAAGCATATATAGCATGAATGCAATAATATTATTATAATGACTGTAAAAAAAATACAAAAAATGTATATCCAAAGTTTGTGCAAATAAATGGTGACTGATTGAAGGGAATCCAGCGTTAAATCAATTCACCCCAAGTGCAGACAATATTAAGTGCTCTCCACCACCGGTTTCACAAGCTGCTCACCTCATAAAAGCGTAAAATCAGCAGTAGTATAATGATGAAGACACCTGGCATACTCTGGATACAAAAGACCTCCTTTGCTGAAAAGCTCCTTAATTGGGTTCCAAGAACCCCGATCGTCTTGCCCATTAGATTTTATATGCAAGAAAAAAGCAACATCTAGTGCTCTCCGTTTTAAATAATTTAATAATATAAAAAGTAGTGGATACACTCACAAATAAGGCACAATCAGCTTGTGCAAACTGCAAGGCATTGAAACATCCAAATCTCGAAATAGCCTGCGGTATGACGTCAGTACGCAAACTCTGTCCCCTAGATGCGTGTCGTCAGGGCGTTGACTTCTTCAGTAAGGGGTCTCCTTACTGAAAAAGTCAACGCCCTGACGACACGCGTCTAGGGGGCAGAGTTTGCATACTGACATCATACCACAGGCATGTTGCTTTTTTCTTGGATTTAAAGTCTAACGGGCAAGACGATCGGGAGTTCTTGGAACCCAATTAATGAGCTTTTCACCAAAGGAGGTCTTTTGTATCCATGATATGCCAGGTGTCGTCATTATCCCCAGAGGGGACAACTGCTGATTATACTCTTTTATGAGGTGAACAGCTTGTGAAACCGGTGGTGGAGAGCACTTAATATTGTTTGCACTTGGGGTAAATTGATTTACCGCTAGATTCCCTTCAATCAGTCACCATTTATTTGCACAAACTTTTGATATACATTTTTTGTATTTTTTTACAGTCATTATAATAATATTATTGCATTCATGCTATATATGTTTTGAGTCACTTAAGGCCCGTACACATGATCTGACTTTTTGACAACAAACATGCAAATTAGCTGTTTTGGAGCAACATCCGACCGTGTGTACACTCCACTGGACAAACTTTTTCTGTTTCCATCGGACTTTCGTTGGCTGTGCGAACGCACAAACTTTCCGGCAACAAAAGTCCGATGGAGCAAAGTCCGATCGTGTACACAAAAGCATCGGACTTTTGTACAAACTACAGTACGCAGCCGCGAGAATGTTAAGGGGAAACCCTACGCCGAAAAAACGATGTGGGGGTCCCCCCCAAAATCCATACCAGAACCTGATCCGAGCACGCAGCCCGGCCGGTCAGGAAAGGGGGTGGGGACGAGCGAGCGCCCCATCCCCCTCCTGAGCCGTACCAGAACGCATGCCCTCAACAAGGGGGTGGGTGATTTGGGGAAGGGGGGGGCGCCCACCAGGAGAAGAGGCCAGAGAGAGTGGAGATGAAACGGACACCGGGAGAAGACGCCGGAGAGACCCCTGGAGTCGGAAGAAGACCCCCAAAGTCGGAAGAAGACCCCGGAGCTGACTACTAAATTACTTTAAAAACCTGTGTAGTGTTTTTTTTTTTTTTTTTTTTTTTTTTTTTTTTTTTTTTTATTGAAACTTTTTTCCCCTAGGTGAATGGGTAGGGGTACGATGTACCCCATACTCATTCACATAGGGTGGGGGGCCGGGATCTGGGGGCCCCCTTATTAAAGGGGTTTCCCGGATTCCGATAAGCCCCCCCCGCAGACCCCAACAACCAACGGCCAGGGTTGTCCGGAAGAGGCCCTTGTCCTCATCAACAAGGATTTTTTTGTATCGGATATGTTTTATAACAAAGTAAAAAATATTGTTTTTGGGGGGGGGGGGGGGGGTTTTCAAAATTGTCGGTCTTTTTTTGTTTATAGCGCAACAAACAAAAATCACAAAGGTGATCAACTACCACCAAAAGAAAACTATATTTGTAGGAAATAAATAATTTTATTTGGGTACAGTGTTGCATGACCGCGCAATTGTAAGTTAAAGCAACGCAGTGCCGTATCTCAAAAAAATGGTCTGGTCATGAAGGGAGTAAACCTTCCGGAGCTGAAGTGGTAAAGAGTCACCTGTGCATAGATGGTAATATGGTCCCCACTGGGAATGCAGTGCCTCCTCTGAGTGATCCAATATATCTCCTAAGGCATCTCATCGGTGGACATAAGGTACTCAACAGTACCACAAGAAAAGAACCAAAAAAGCCACATAGTGTAAAACTGTATATAAAGATTTATTGAAAAGTAAGTACTAACCACTTACAATATAAAATATCACAAGCGCTTGTCTGTAAATATTGGCAAGCCACTTCCTGGTTCTGAGGTGCGTGGTTACGTCATTAATGATAGCTCCGCTCTGCGCGTTTGGTCATAACTGACATCATCAGGGAAACGAAGGCTCTCCTCTTATTAGCTCACTCCTCACCTCCTTGCACAGTAACAGTGCTTAGTGACTCTTTGTGCAGCTTCTCCCTCCCTCTTTCTGAGCTTTGCTGTGTACAGTAGGCTACAACAGGCTGATACTGAATCAAATCTAGGTATTTGCACTGCTTGCATTAAAAAAAAATGCATTTGATAATGCATTATTGATTACAGAGTTGTGCCTATTTATCTCGGCCTGTGTGTACTGCAAGCCTGATTCCAGCCTTCAGGTGGCACATGGAAGCTCCGTACAAAATCAGATTTCTAGTCATCAGCAAAACTGAAAAATGATTTCATGACACATAAATGAGTCAGCTAAAGGGTGCTTTCATTTGTTGGTTCCCTTCTCACATACATATGCTTTTTATCAAGGAAAACATATTGTTATTTTTCAAATAAAAATAAGGAATGTCTTTCTTTTTTTCTTTATACGATTAATATAATAGGGCTGCTTAGTTTCTCAGAACTGTGGCTGCCAATTTTATAGAGAAGTCTGTGTTTTCTGCTTATCCGTACAGATGTCCTAGAACTGAGCCGAGTCCTATCTCCTAATGTTCATTGGAAGTGATAGCAGCATCATTGTTATAATGTGTTTTCTTTTCTAACCGAAACACAACCAAGATACAGTGGAACCTTGGTTTACGAGTAACGCGGTTAACGAGCATTTTGAAAGACGAGCAACCTTTTTTTTTTTAAATTCTGACTTGGTTTGTGAGTGTTGTCTCACAAAAAGAGCAGAATTCAAGCTAATGGGCGGTGTAGTACAGAATTTGGCCAGAGGTGTGGGGGCGCTGGGGAAACTCGGAACGGTTCGGAGCCATTCGGAAACACTCAGAAATACTCTGTTTCCGAGGCTCTCCGGCGCCCCCCCCCCCCTCCTCTGGCTACATGCGATATTGCATGTAATAGAAGTCAATGTGGAACGAATTATCTTTGTTTCCATTGACTTCTATGAGGAAACTCTCTTTGATATGCAAGTGCTTTGGATTACAAGCATTCTCCTGGAACGGATTATGCTCATAATCCAAGGTTCCATTGTATATGGTGGTACTATGTAATATAATGTGTGTAGGTGTGTACAAACCTAGTTCCAAAAAAGTTGGGATGCTGTGTAAAATTGACATAATGCAATGATATACAAATCTCATAAACCCTAATTTTATTCACAATAGAAAATCAAAAACAACAAATATTTAACCACTTAGCGCAAATCGCCATCATTGTACATCGGTATTTTGACGCTAAATACCGTTGTTTTGGCAGCAGGTAGCTGCCATAACTCCGCTATTTTCAACAACGGCGAGCGGCTGGCTTTCAGATAAAAGTGGTCTCTGCGGCAGATTCACCGCGATTATCGGGGGCGGGAGAGGGCCCCCCCCCCCCCTATCAATGATATTGCCTGGATGGAGCCAAGCTGAAGACTCACACTGTCTGCATTCTGGGCGGTGCACCCACATGGATGTCAAATTGGGAGCAGTGGCTGTGTCCATCAACCACTGCTTCCCAACTGATACATGCATAGGAATGCAAGGAACACCTGTGCAACCCCATGCGGGTACACACGGCGGCCCTCACATGGGCAACTTGTGTAGTTGTTGGTTAACCCTGGCGCTTGCCAGCTTGAGTCTATAGGCTTCAGTGGATACATTATGGGTGGTGCTGGTGCCTGGGAACCTCTTCCATTCAGAACATGAGAATACCTTATAAATATCTGATTTTGGTCAGATGGGCAGCCGAGTGTATAAGATAAATGTCAGGGTAGAAATTAGAGCTAATCTGCGGGTAGTTCATATCCTCTGAATCAGATTAAACTCAACCTTTTCATGACTGTCTGGAGCATACCTTTAAAAATATTTCCAAACGATTTATATGTTTATTAATGTATATAATAAAAATGTTACTTGTGATAGTGATAAATGAAAGGTTGATGAAAAACAGCTTTTCTTTCCCTTCAGATTGTATTCTTCTTCCAAAATTCTTGGAATACCATGTGTTTATAATGAATATTTTTTGGAGACATTGTAAAATGTACAGTGGCGTGATTTACTAAGCTGAAACATGTGAAATACTTCAAATAATTAGAGATATTAAAGTAGTATTTCATAGTTTATTTCATCAAGGAAGTGAACTGAAATGACTACCAGAGCTGGCAACCCTGATACAGGAACCATTGTCCACCACTTACACTGTGTTTAGTGAGCCACCATTGAACACCAGGAGGAAGATTTTCAGAATGAATATCATTGAATGGTGTAGCACAGCCTTTCTCCCTAATACCACAACGAACCCTTGAAATAGAGTTCAGGTCTCAGGGGACCCTTGCTAAGATTAGTGCATTGGGGGGAGGGCTTTGGGAAAATGCCCTCTACATTGGTAGTTAGTGGCAAGAATGTCCCCTTACAGTGGTGACTGCAATGCCACCCTTACCGCCGGATAAAAAGATCCTTGGGGTCATGCCGCTGGCTATGCCAAGTGGAGTTGGACTTAGAACTTTGCAGGCATCATTGGATAAGGGGTCAATTTGCCACAACTCAAGGAACCCCAAGCGACCTCTTGAGCACATGTGTCAAACACCAGGCCTGCTGGCCAAATCCGGAGCTCCAGACCATTTCATGTGGCCCTCACACCTGTCCTGCAGCTGGGGCACCCCCTAGTCTTCAGCAAAGGAGAGGGCAGAACTCCTCTGCTAGATCCTGCGCTTCTCTATACAGCTGTGGAGAGGCTTGTCTCTGCCCCTTCACCCTGTCTTAACAGTTGGCAGCAGAGAGGATGATAGAATGCCTCCTATAGATCCTGAACCTCTCTGTGCAGCCACAGCATCCCCTTGTTTCCACCTTCTCTGGTCTCAGCATTCAGTAGATTCCGGCAGCTGATTACTTTTCTGGTTCTCCTCCACACCCTGCACTTTCTGCTTTCCAGCTGCATTCCCATCTTCTTCATGGCAGTAGCACAAGGAGTGTGCACTGTGATGTCAGGGTGGGTGGAGGATTCTTGACTTCTGATGGTGGGAAGGGGGTTTTACATCTAATGTAAGAGGGGATGGAGTGCTCTGGACATCTGCTTTGAATTATGAGATTAATACAAATCTATGCCAGTTGAAAAGGAGGGTGGTACACCACTGGTGTCATCCACAAGAAACTTTATTGAAGACTTAGGCCTCATTCACACGAGGCGGACTCCGTTTTCATGGAGCCCGCCTCGGTCCGCCGGCTCA
Organism: Aquarana catesbeiana; assembly: GCF_042186555.1. NCBI lineage: Eukaryota > Metazoa > Chordata > Amphibia > Anura > Ranidae > Aquarana > Aquarana catesbeiana. Next base: position 29,416,201 of record NC_133328.1, on the reverse strand, counting down.
GCGGGAGATCTCTCAGTTGATCTCCGCTGAGCTGGCGGATGACAGGTCCCTCTCTGCTCACTGAGCGGGGAGGGGCTTGTCAGGCGCCGCTGCTGCCTATAGAGGGATCGGATGAAAACGGACAGCATGTCCGTTTTCGTCAGATCTCATCCGACCCGCCAGCGACGGATCCGGACGTAGGGCCATCAGTCTGCTTTTAGCGGATTGGATGGGGTCGGATGTCAGCAGACATGTCTCCGCTGACATCTGTCGCTCCATAGGCTAACATGGAGCGCCCGTTCAGGTCCGCCGTCAAAACTGACAGGCGGACCTGAATGGTCCGATCATGTAAAAGGGGCCTAAGACAGGACACTGTGGCAAAACCATGCTCTGTCTGTTCTGTCAAGCCTCTTGTGGATGATGCCAGCGTTTGCGACCCTCCTTTTCAGACTTGCATCATCTGCTACAGAAGTGTGAGTTGGCTCCGTGCTGGTCTGTACCTGTCCTTCACAGCTTAAGTCTTTAAGTTATTACTAAAACCACTAATATTCAAATATAAGCAATTATTTAATATAATTAAAGCGTAGACACATGTATCTAGTCTTTAAGAGACAACCGTCCTCTTAAGGGTAACCATAATGCTATTGCGGCCCACAATGAAATTGAATTTGACACTCCTGATCTAGAGGAACCCTGGTTGAGAATGGCCGGTCTAGGAGTTCTGGTTATCTTCTAAGGTGCACTAAGTAAGTTCTAGGCATACTAGGTAACTTCTGGGTTTACTGGGTACCTTCTGGGTGCTACCCAGCACATCTACCAGGTTCCTGGTATGTACCGCAGGTTCCCAGTACACCTAACTATGTGCAGCTAACATATTGCACTACAGTTAGTGGAAGCACATTTCCTCTGCCTTTTTTCAAATGGATCTAGTATTGGATCTTTTCTTCCCATTTTTAAAGAGGACTTGTACTTGGGAGACTGTGCCCAAAAAGAGGAAGCAGAGGACAAAGGACAAATCATCATTTTTGCTCGTAGGCTTCTTGTAGCTGATCTTTTCCCCTTTTATAACATTATTAATATACAGGATTTCTATAGTGCCAAGAGTTTGCGCAACGCTATACAACGTTAGGGCAGACGGTACAGTTACAATACAATTCAATGGAGGAGAAATCAGAGGGCCCTGCTCGTTTAGAGCTTATGATCTAAGATACCACGCCTCGTCCTCGCCGTGTCTCTGGGTAGAAGCAACCATATTGGTAGATGTCAGAGTTGCTCCTTGATGACTGGTGGTAATAACCAAGAACAGCAGCAGAGGTGGAGGAAGCACGAATCAACATAATTCATGAAGCAGAAGCAGGGAGATCCTTGCACTGCAGGTCTTCAGGTACAGCTTTCTCTCCAGTAGGAACAGGGAGCAGCACAGTAGTGACCACCATATCTCACTCCAAATCTCTTGAGACTAGCAGTCATAGGCAGCAGTGCCTTAGATGATCTAACTGCAGATATACAGCTATGAGGCTACAGTGTGCCTAGGCACAGGAAATATGCTTCTGTTTTGCAGGAGGAAAATGGAGGGCATCGGTTCCTCTACATCAGGGATATGCAATTAGTGGACCTCCAGCTGTTGCAAAACTACAAGCCCTATCATGCCTCTGCCTTTGGGTGTCATGCTTGTGGCTGTCAGAGTCTTGTTATGCCTCATGGGACTTGTAGTTCTGCAACAGCTGGAGGTCCGCTAATTGCATATCCCTGCTCTACATGCTTCCCTTGCTGTCCCCTATCACTTTCCTGCTGCCCCGGGCCACTTTGTGCTTCCTTGAACCCATCTCCCACAGCGCTGTCAGGATGGATAGCAGGGAAGGAGCCGGTAAATGTGTCATTACCCTTCCTTGTCCTAATGAATAGAGACAATGATTGGTACTGATCACTGACTCTGTTTTTTTTTTAATTCTTTCATAGCTGAGGCATAGTAAATTGTCTATGCTTCAGTTTATGAATGAACCAGAAACTCTGTACAGAGCTATTCCTGTTAATTCATTCTGTGTAGCTGAGGCTGCAGAGAAAGGGACTCTGTCCTCAATCCCTTTTTCTGTCTCAAAAGTGAGACATCAGGGGTCTGTTTAGACCCCTGATATTTCACCAAAGCCCCCCAATAGGGTTCCTAAAAACTATGTAAAAATAATAAAAAATAAAATTGTAAAAAAATAAATACAATATAATTGTAAAAAAAAAAAAAAACAACAAAAATAAAAAACTGCTGACACTAGAGGCAGAACTACCAGGGTCACACTTGCAACTGGGCTCTGACGTTCTGCCACCGTGGGGGGGGGCCCAAGACAGCAGGAAGGTGGCCTGCTGCAGGACCGTAATAAAGGGCCCAGGGATCGGTGGGTATGGCCCTGAAGCCATATATGTTCAGGCATCATCCAGGGCCACCATTGACTTCCTGGACTGAGATGCAAATGCAGAGTTGACACAATTGTGTAAATCCTGGTGTCTGCGCAGTTCTTTGCTGTGTTCACAAATGTCTCACATAGATCAGCCACTGCAGCAGCCTCCCGCATTGTAACTTGCTACAAAGTTACAATGTTGCAGCCTGGTCACTGGGGGAGAGGAGACTGAGGAAATGGTTCTTCCTACCTGCAGCAGACCGATGTCTTCATCTTAGGCAGAGTCACTGAACTAGAGTTCAAATACAGACTTTTGAAAAATGTATGGCTGCTGTATGTTGTGACATGTCAGGGATTTATTTAGGCAAACTTGTAAGGTTACTTAAAAGTGTTACTAAACCCACAGCAGTAAAATTAGTCAGTATTTGCAGTAAAAAATGCTTGTTATACTCCCTATGGAACCTAAGTGGTTAATCCTCTGCATTGTGTAAAAAGGCTGTTTGATCCTGTCTTATCTGATTCTCTCCTTCTTCCACAGTCCCCAGTCCATCTTCTGATAGAACAGGGGCACTCTGCACATGCTCAGTGTGGTGTGTATTGCTAGAGAGTTTTTTCTATTTTCTTTGGGAGGGTGCATGTGTTCAGCACAGGGCCAATCAGCACCATCCAGGCAGAGGGTCAGGGGTCCTGCAGCCACATAGGATAGATAGATAGAGGAGAATGAAAACTCATCCTACAAGCTTTTACCAGACACTAATAGAAGTCACAAGACTGCTATATACCGCTAATGAGAAAAGGTATTTAGCAGTTTATATTTACTAAAATAATTGCATTTCCATGCTCTGTGTACTGTGGGAGATCTGATATAGTGAATGCAGGCTCCTGGGTTTAAGAACACTTTAAAGGTCCACTTTAATAATGCCTATTAAGTTGTAGTCTGTGGCTCCTGAATTGTGCATGAACTTGTTTATCCCAGAATTATAATAGCATTCTATAGAATAATAAAATCTGACTTTGGACCACAATTTCCTTTCTTGCTGTAGCTGCGATTTTACAGGGAGCCGAAAGAGTGTTGAGACCGTAAAGGTAAGTTTGTTAATATTAGAAGGGGCAGCCAATGTTTTTAATGTTCTTTAGTTAATGTAAATCGGAGCTTATATAACATAAGAAGAGTATATAACTATATGTAAATAAGTGCTGTATTCATTCCTGGTTGCAGGATGGTAAGCTGCCTTGATCGTCGCACAGCTATCTCAGTGATATGAGAGTAACCTTACACTAATTCTCTGCACTCCCTACAGGACAGACTCCGACGGAGAGCCAGAACAGCCTAGCGCCATATCCCACATCAGATCTCCCCTACAGTCTGCCCTACCAGGTAATGTAGAACCCGCCTGCCGGGGAGCTCAACCAGTGCTTTTTGACTTTTGGTCTCCTGCCAACTTCCTGTAGCCTTTTTAGAATTAAAAGCTTTGGAATCCAAGAAAGGTCAATGAATAATGGAAGTGTGTGTTTCAAGAGGTGCCTCGTTGCCGCCAGGCCTTCCCAAGCATGTCAGATTCAAGAAATTCTTATGTCTGTTTTTTGCTCCTGCACTATGGAGAGTTAGACAAGGGCGTAAGATAGAAAGGCAAACGGGTAAATATGCATTTGAACTACACATATGTCAATTGTTTTACTTGCCAAACAATGGAAATTTGTGTACAGCCGGTCTTGCGATTTACACACCTGCTTAGACAGACAGGTAATGCCTTTGTTTCTTGATTAAAGTGGTTGTAAAGGTAGAAGGTTTTTTATTTTAATGCATTAAGATAAAAAAAACCTTCTGTGTGCAGCAGCCGCCCCTCAGCCCCCCTAATACTTACTTGAACCAATCTCGATCCAGCGATGTTGCACGAGAGACTCGGCTGCCCGGGACTCTCCCTCCTCAATGGCTGAGACAGCAGTGAAGCACCATTGGCTCCTGCTGCCGTAATTCAAAGTCAGTGAGCCAATGAGGAGAGAGAGGGGGCAGGGCCAGTCCATGGTTCTGTGTTTGAATGGACACAGGGAGCTGCGGCTTGGGTACCCCCTAATAAGTTGCTTGCTGTGAGGTCACGCAACAGGAGGGAGGAGCCAGGAGCACAGAAAAGGGACCAGAGAAGAGGAGGATCCGGGCTGCTCTGAGCAAAACCACTGCATAGAGCAGGTATTTATAACATGTTTGTTATTTTTTAACAAAAAAAAAAAAAAGTGCTGTGAATGGACTTCCTGCTACCACCAGCGGTGGTTGCCGGACTCTCCTGTTCCTCTGGGGAGTCCTGGACCGCGGTAAGTGGCCAGGATGGCTTCGCACGGAGGAGATGGAGGAACATCCATTCCCTGATCTCCTCTATGAAAAATGAACCCAGAAACGACAATGATTTTGTCACTTCCGATGTCAGAGCTGTCATTCCCTGGCTAGTAAAGCTAGGAAAGTAGCTAACCAAACACAACCTGTGCTTGGTTAGCTGCTTTGAAGGGTAAGGGGAGACATTGGGGTTCTAATAGACCCCTGATGTCTCCATTAAGAGGGCTTGTCATTGCCTAAAACTGTCGCAAGGGGGCTTATGTGGTAATGTGATATTTTTTGAATTTTCAGATGCCGCCAGCTATCTACCCGCAGCTGAACAGAGGTGATCCTGCAGCCACCAAGTTGACCAATCAGCTCTCAGAGGGGAACCCAGCGATGGCGGACCTGCTCAACGACATCCCTTTCATCCTCGCCCCTCATGTTCTAGAATTGCATAATATCTGCCAGGAACTTCCAGAGCCTGTGCCCATCTACAATATGGACGAGAGCTTTTCCCAATTCCACTACGATTTCACCTTGGAGAACTCGGTGCTGTGCGGACTATGAGTGCATTTTTGTGTCCTGTCTTACATTTCTCACTAGGCACTTTATTCATGATTATGTACAGGTACAGGCGTTACGCTTCCCATACAAATCCCATTTTCTGCCACCAAAGCAATATTTATATTAGTATATTACAGTGTGTCTCCATTCACCCATTTCCTAGAGACTAGTGATATCAATAGAAATCCAGCCTGTACATTCACTAGAGAGCAGTGACCTTACTGAGTATACAGCATATCCATTCACTAGTGACATCACTGAGAATACAGCCTATAATTTCATTAAAGACTAATGAGGACACTAAAAATGCAGCATATCCATTCACTAGAGACCAGTGACCTTACTGAGAATACAGCCCATCCATTCACTAGAGACCAGTGACCTTACTGAGAATACAGCCAAAATTTCATTAACCACTTTAGCCCCGGAAGATTTTACCCCCTTCCTGACCAGAGCACTTTTTACAATTTGGCACTGCGTCGCTTTAACTGACAATTATGCGGTCATGCAATGCTGTACTCAAACAAAATTTGCATCCTTTTTTCCCCACAAATACAGCTTTCTTTTGGTGGTATTTGATCACCTCTGCAGTTTTTATTTTTTGCGCTATAAACAAAAAAAGCAACAATTTTGAAAAAAAACAATATTTTTTACTTTTTGCTATAATAAATGTCCCCCAATTT
>NC_133328.1:29381557-29409774 GCF_042186555.1 Aquarana catesbeiana | reverse complement strand
ACACAGGATTCCATAGACACCCTACAAAATCTTATGAAAAGCCTTCACAGAAAAGTGGAGGCTGTTATGGTCACAAATGGGGCACAACTCCATATTATGCCCATGGTTTCAGAATGAGATATCCAACAAGCTAATTTAGGTGTGATGATCAGCTTGTACACATGCTATTGGCCATAAAGAGTACAATTACAGACCTTATAAAGTGACCCAGGTATTTAGTACAGTAGTGCACATTATTGTTAATATTATCTACAGCAGGCTCTAGAACAAGCATGCAGCCAGCAAAATATGAATTTGTCTCCTACTATATATACTTTTCTCAGGTCAGTTACTCTCTAGAAAATAGCGATGACACAGCTTGCAACTTTTAATAGCTAGCCAGCAGTTGGTGTTACCATGTTTCTACCCTGGCTCCAGCCATTTTTTTTTCGATAGAGTAAGAAAGAGTTAAAGCGGAACTTCCTCCTCCTTCCCCTTCCTCTGCCATATTTGGAATACCTTTTTTGAGGGGAGTGGGTACCTAGTTTTGGCAGGTAGCCATTCCCTCTTGGAGTGGAAGTAAGGCCCCCCGCAACCTTCTTGGACATGCCACAGGCCACTCAAGGCTTCTTGGAGTGCAGACAAGGACATAGCTCGTCCCAGCTCTAGACATCGAATGGAAAAGGGAAAAGCCCCTGGAAGTCACACATCTCTGCAAAACCCTGTATTAAGGCGTATGACAGCCTCAGCCCGGGGCTCCAACCAGGCCACACCCCCAACTTGTTTCACTCTGCTCACGGAGCTTAGTCCTAGGGATCATGGGCAGAGTGAAATGGTTGTGGCTTAGTTGGCGTCCAGGCTGAGGCTGTCATACACCTTCTTATGGTTTTGCAGTGATTTGCAACTTCAGGTCTTTTCACTTTTCCATCAAGTGACAACACATGTCCATTTACACCTGCCACTCCATAAAGGAGAATGGAGGTTCCAATCAGGTCTGCCTGTCCATTTTTCAGGAATGTTCGTGTAAAAGGGATTCAAGGCATAGCTCCCAATTGTCCCTGATTTCGTGGACTGTCCCTGATTTGGAACAAAGTCCCTCTGTCCTTCTTTCCTCCTCATATGTCCCTCATTTTGGTCTGATCTATGTAACTGTATATAAAATGCATTTTTTATCTTTCAAAAGTGTTTCCCAGTGCTAAACCTTTCATCCAATTTCTAAATTGCTGCATTTGTAAATTTCAAAAGCCAATAGAAAGGAACAGAGTAGTAAAAAAAAAATAACTTATGTTTAAGGGTTAGTGGAAAAATGCTTCTTATATACTGGTAGCAAGTGGGAAGAATGCCCCCCTCGAGTGGTGGTGAGAAAGCTACCTTTACAGCTGCTAAAAGATCAGTGGTCTCATGCAGATGGCCATGCCAAGTGATATTGTCCTCAGAACTATGCAGGCACCATCAAACTGGAGGGTCAATCAGCCACAGCTCAAGGAACCTCTGGAGGAACCCTAGTTGAGTATGACTGCCTTAACCCTTCCCCATGCTATCCAAAGCTAAATAAAACATTTTGACTGCAGTTGGCTTTTTAAAAAAGTCAGTACATTTTGTTGGTTTAAGTATAAATTTTGCATAGCTTTTCCCATTGAGCGTTACGCTTTACTATGCAACATCTGTCCTCCTACCACATGACCTATAAAAACCCTATAGAGATATTTACCGTTATACACTTCATTGACTTTGTCATACACCTGTGCCCCAGCTCTGTGCAGATCAGCCAGGGAATGGTTTCATCTTCTGCTATTTTCTCTATTTGTGGTTTCCATAGAGCACAATAAAAAAGACCAGTTATTGGGTCACAGGAATCTATATTCCTGCAGATGTGAGAAGTGTTTAGAGTACAGTAAAGGAAATTGTCCTGTAACTGTTGAGCTATGTGTGTTGATTCTGAGGAAGTATTATTAACATCTGTTCAGAGAACGTCTTTACAGTCATCTTTAAAGTGAAACTTTAGTTTTTGTAAGAAAAAATTCCATCCAGACCAACAATATACACTATATGTGGACACCTGACCATCACACCTACCTAGGTTATATGGCCAAAAGTATGTGAAGACCCCTCAAGTGAACGGGTTCCAGTAGGGGTACTGCTACTGCTTCAGCATTAAAAAAGACATTGTAGCTAATTGTTCTCTTCCAACTTCTGGTAACGATTTGTTGAAGGCCCCTTTCTGTTCAGCAGGACTGTATCCCTGTGCACAATAGGGTTGCCACCTCATCCCTTTAAAACCCAAACACATAAATTACACAGGTTCTGTGGCTGATTAAGGTGGTAATTAAACTCCCTTGGCGCCTTATCTGCATTAAATTAGCCTCAGAACCTGTGTAATTCATATGTGTTTGGGTTTAAAGGGATGAGGTGGCAACCCTAGTGCACAAAGCCCCATAAAGACATCATGATGAGTTTGATGTGGAAGGACATCAAGTGTCCTTCATCGAGCCTTGACCTCAACCCTGCTGAACACCTGTGGGATGAACTGATAAGCAGATTACAAGCCAAGTCTCTTGGTTCAACATTAGCAGGGCTTTTTTTCTCAGAAAATAGTAGCAGCAACTTTGACTTTCCACTGACTCACGAGGAAAGCTGGACTTTTGTTTTAAGCTTTGATCACCACTGCATTACAACTTGTAAACCTTTATTGGGTTCCTCTATGAACTATACTCATCAAACATCACACTCTGGACAATGGTCATTTGTTTGCACATCCAATCTAATACGAGGTCTCTATAAAATAGCCCATCAATACCTACACTAAGGACTACATCAGAGCTTCCCATGCACGATTCTTTGCAAATCACCAAGTTTTTTTTTGTCCCCATCTGTTGGCAATTCACATATTAGCTGGGATGTGTACTTATATATATTTGTGGCCACTGGCGGTATACATTACAATTATGCCCCGTACACACGGTCGGATTTTCCGACGGAAAATGTGTGATAGGACCTTGTTGTCGGAAATTCCGACCGTGTGTAGGCTCCATCACACATTTTCCATCGGATTTTCCGACACACAAAGTTTGAGAGCTTGCTATAAAATTTTCCGACAACAAAATCCGTTGTCTGAATTTCCGATCGTGTGTACACAAATCCGACGCACAAAGTGCCACGCATGCTCAGAATAAATAAAGAGATGAAAGCTATTGGCTACTGCCCCGTTATAGTGGTACCATTGTTATAGATTTTGTATTTTCCTATATATTTGTTTGATACCAATAAACCATTTTTTCTTGTCAGTCCAGTGAGTTGAAGTAACTTTTTGAAATTTTCTGACCTTCATTTAAAAGGCGGGTTGAGCAAAATCAGGTTTTATGTTTTTTCAGTTATTGCATTATGTTTCTTTGCCGATATCCCCCACTCTCTTTATATACTATACAATTCACTAACTTATGAATTTCTCTTTTTCTTATTTTTTTTTATTTATGACCAGGGGCAGTGTCTTCTGTTTTGTCCAAACAATACATTATGCTGTATCAGTTTTACTTTTCTTCTTAAAAGAGAATCAGTCAAGAATTTCAATATTCAGTCTTAAAGTGATACTAAAGGTTCAGATTTTTTTTGTTAACAAACATGTCATACTTACCTGCTCTGTGCAATGGTTTTGCACAGAGCAGCCTCGATCCTCCTCTTCTCGGCCCACCCCCCCCCGCCAGTGCTCCTGGCTCCTTCCCCTGCTGAGTGCCCCCCCAGAGCAAGCTGCTTGCTCTGGGGGCACTGGTGTGTGCTCGCTTCCGAGCTGCCTCTGTGTGTCTATAAGTGTGTCAATGCCCCTGTGTCCCTACTTTAACATGTTAAGCCATATATGAGATTTCAGTGACTGAGCTTACAAATAGGTTAATAATATACAGTGTGTATATGTCTATCTATCTATCTATCTATCTATCTATCTATCTATCTATCTATCTATCTATCTATCTATCTATCTATCTATCTATCTATTTTTAATAATTACATTTATATTATATAATTTTTATATATATATATATATATATATATATATATATATATATATATATATATATATATATTTTTTTTTTTTTTTTCAAATCAATATATCCTGTTCCAATTCATGTTGTTTATATTGAGGCTTTCCAAGACACAGATATCTGTATGACAGTTCAGATTACAATGTCATCTCTTATTATATCAATGAGTATAATACGGAACAGAAACATACCCAAATCACCAGCGTGGCCTCTGGCGATATGTATAGCTATCGCCGTACCATCTGCTTATGTTTTTGTGTTTTTGGATAGTGTGTAAGGTGACAGCCTCAGTCCACGATATGTGACACTACAGACTGCCATAGATCATTGCCCATGGAACATACCTAGCACTGGGAGACATGTATAGGCCATCATTGTTGACCTGCTTCTGAAAATGCTAGTTTTCTAGCTGACATATCAACATCATTGTCAGGCCAGGAAGAACAGGAAGTGAAATCTCTCCAATGGAGACACCGGAAAAAAAAAACAATGTTTTGGCTTGAATTAACAGGGCCAATTTTCAGCTTTGAGCGCTGTCACAATTTGAATGACAATTGCGCGGTCATGCAACACTGTACCCAAATGACATTTTTATCAATTTTTTTCACACAAATAGAGCTTTCTTTTGGTGGTATTTAATATCGCTGTTTTTTTATTTTTGCTAAATAAATGAAAAAATTTTTTACTTAGTTTCTTTATAAAATTTTGCAAATAAGTAATTTTTCTTCTTCACTGATGTGCGCTGATGAGGCTGCACTGATGGACCCTGGATAGGTAGCAATGATGAGGCACTGATGGGCAGAACTGTTGGGTGGCTGCTTATCTGTGGTTTTGCACAGAGCAGCCCCGATCCTCCTCTTCTGGGGTCCCCTGCACGGGGCACCACACTCCTCCTCTTCGACAAGTGCCCCCCATGGAAAACCGCTTCCGCCCCTGAGCCGCCCTGTCTGAGTTTATTGACACAGAGCGGGCGGCTTGGCCCCACCCTCCTGCTCAGTCGGCGCATCATTTGATTGACAGCAGTGGGAGCCAATAGTTCCCTCTGCTATCAATCTGTCCGGGGGGGGAGACAGCAGCCAGAGCTACTGCTCTCATGCACATCGCTGGATCAGATCGGGCTCAGGTAAGGACGGGGGGGGGGGGGGGGCTGCAGGAGATTCTGCAGCACAGAAGATTTTCCACCTTAATGCATAGAATGCTTTAAGGTGAAGAACCCTTAACCACTTCAGCCCCGGACGAATTTAGCCCCTCCTGACCAGAGCACTTTTTGCGATTCGGCACTATGTCGCTTTAACTGACAATTGCGCGGTCGTGCGACGTGGCTCCCAAACAAAATTGACGTCCTTTTTTTCCCACAAATAGAGCTTTCTTTTGGTGGTATTTGATCACCCCTGCGGTTTTTATTTTTTGCGCTATAAACAAAAAAATAGAGACAATTTTGAAAAAAACGCATTATTTTTTTACTTTTTGCTATAATAAATATCCCTCAAAAATATATATAAAAAAAATGTTTTTCCTCAGTTTAGGCCGATACGTATTCTTCTACATATTTTTGGTAAAAAAAATCGCAATAAGCGATTATTGATCGGTTTGCAAAATAGGGGATAGTTTTATGGCATTTTTATTAATAATGTTTTTTTTTAAATGGTGGCGATCAGCGTTTTTTATCATGACTGCGACATTATGGCGGACACATCAGACATTTTTGACACATTTTTGGGACCATTGTCATTTATACAGCAATAAGTGCTATACAAATGCACTGATTCCTGTATAAATGACACTGGCAGTGAAGGGGTTAAGTGTGTCCTGGGGCGTGTTTCTAACTGTGGGGGGCGTTGGCTGTGTGTGACACGTCACTGATCTCTGCTCCGATGACAGGGAGCAGAGATCAGTGACACTGTCACTAGGCAGAACGGGGAGATGCTTGTTTACATTAGCATCTCTCCATTCTTCCTCCCCCGTGAGGCGATCGCAGGTATCCCCGCAGCGATCACGTCAGCGGGACCCGACTCACGGAGCTTGCCGCGGATGTGCGCGCGCCCGCCTCTTAAAGGGGAACGTACAGGTACGTGATTTTGCCTGTAGGAGCCCTTCTGCCGCAGTATATCTGCGTGAGGCGAGCGGTTAAAGTGCTACTTGGGGGAAAGGGGAGATTTGGGACTTTATATGAGGCACAGGGACCTGTAGGTACAATACCTCCATCCCTGTTTGACAATTCATTGAAGAGAGAGGTTTGGGACTTTGTATGAAGCATGCAGCTGGGGGGGTGACCATGAATGCAAATTGTGTCTAACCAGTTCGTTATATAACTGTAATTACTAAATTTCAATACAATGCACATAAAGAGTTTCATCAAATACAAATGTATTCCATATATGATGTGTACAACCTAAACCCCGGACCCTGCATTCACTATATCTGATCTCCCACGGTACACAGAACATGGAAATGTAATTATTTTACTAAATATTCATAGCTCCCAACTGTCCCTGATTTGGAGCAATGTTTCTCTGTCCCTCATTCCCCCTCATTTGTCCCTCATTTTGGTCTGATTCTATAGAGTTGTATATAAATTGCACTTTTTATCTTTCAAAAAGTGTTTCCCAGTCCTAATCTTTCATCCAAATTCTAAATTCTAAATTGCCGCATTTGTAAATTTTAAAAGCCAATATAAAGAAATAGTAGTGGTTAAAAAAAGCCCTTTTGGATTTACTTAACCTTTTTTTTTGGTTAATTCTCCTTTAAGGGGGGTGTGGCCAGGGGTGTGTCCTATGCCTACATACATTTTCTAGTAGGTGTCCCTCATTCCCATCTCAAAATGTTGGGAGGTATGAATAAAACGGCTAAATATATTTTCTTATCAGTCAGCAGTATTTAGCAGCCTTGTAACGTCTATCAGTGTCTGGTTAAAGCTTGTAGGAGAAGTTTTCATTCTCTTCTCACAGTCCTATGAGGCTGCAGGACCCCTGACCCTCTGTCTGGATAGTGCTGATTGGTCTTGTGCTGATCACATGCAGCCTCCCAAGACTGAAAAACTCTCTAGCAATACACACCAAATTGAGCATGTGCAGAGTGACTCCAAGGCTCTGTTTTATCAGCAGATTGGGGATTGCGGAAGAAGGGGAGGATCAGAGAAGACAGATCCAAACAGCCTTTTTACACAATGCAGAGGATTAACCCCGTAGGTTCCACAGTGAGTATAACAAGCATGCTTTGCTGCATATACAGACTGATTTTACTGTTGCAGGTTTAGTAACACTTTAAGGCTTTAGAACTACTTTAAGTGTCACTGAGGAGTGCAATGGTCCAGGTCCACCCCGACCGGTGATTATGTTGACTTTACACAAGTGTTTTTTTCATCTCTTTGCATTCGATGGAATGGACATCTCTTCCTATTGCCAAAGCAGCCTCTCATCTTATCGCCTGAAATAGCTGGAACATTAGTCATGACAGTTTGCCGGTTCTGCACAGACAGATGGTATTGCACCAGCATGAAGACTGTAAACATTAGCTGTTGCCGATTCGCTCTGACGTATGCAGCGTGTACAAACAGGCCGCTCGTAGGGGAACTGATGGAACGCGTTCAGAACAATGCTGGTGCCATAGAGGACGAGCCATAGGAGGTCGCTGCTTATACATGGCCGCGTCATGCCTCCCAACTACCCCTCGTCTGGCCTCGTCCCTCTCCCCTTCACATTTATTACTCTTTATACTGAACCTGCCACTGAGCTGTGCAATTCACAATGAGCAAATGATGAAACAAAAACCAGCGTTGACCTTGAATAAAAACATATATATATATATATATATATATATATATATATATATATATATTCATAATGAAGAGTGGATGCAGGTCTCTAAAACGTACAGTCAGGTCCATAAATATTGGGACATTGACGCAATTCTAATCTATACACCACCACAATGGATTTGAAATGAATCGAACAAGATGTGCTTTAACTGCAGACTTTCAGCTTTAATTTGAGGGTATTTACATCCAAATCAGGTGAACGGTGTAGGAATTACAACAGTTTGTATATGTGCCTCCCACTTTTTAAGGGACCAAAAGTAAGGGGGACAATTGGCTGCTCAGCTGTTCCATGGCCAGGTGTGTGTTGTTCCTCATTATCCCATTTACAAGGGAGAAGATAAAAGGTCCAGAGTTCATTTCAAGTGTGCTATTTGCATTTGGAATCTGTTGTTGTCAACTCTCAATATGAGATCCAAAGAGCTGTCACTATCAGTGAAGCAAGCCATCATTAGGCTGAAAAAACAAAACAAACCCATCAGAGAGATAGCAAAAACATTAGATGTGGCAAATCAACTGTTTGGAACATCCTTAAAAAGAAAGAACGCACCGGTGAGATCAGCAACACCAAAAGACACGGAAGACCACGGAAAACAACTGGTGGTAGATGACCGAAGAATTCTTTCCCTGGTGAAGAAAACACCATTCACAACAGTTGGCCAGATCAAGAACACTCTCCAGGAGGTAGGTGTATGTGTGTCTAAGTCAACAATCAAGAGAAGACTTCACCAGAGTGAATACAGAGGGTTCAACACAAGATGTAAACCATTGGTGAGCCTCAAAAACAGGAAGGCCAGATTAGAGTTTGCCAAACAACATCTAAAAAAGCCTTCACAGTTCTGGAACAACATCCTATGGACAGATGAGACCAAGATCAACTTGTACCAGAGTGATGGGAAGAGAAGAAGATGGAGAAGGAAAGGAACTGCTCATGATCCAAAACATACCACCTCATCAGTGAAGCATGGTGGTGGTAGTGTCATGGTGTGGCATGTATGGCTGCCAATGGAACTGGTTCTCTTGTATTTATTGATGATGTGACTGCTGACAAAAGCAGCAGGATGAATTCTGAAGTGTTTCGAGCAATATTATCTGCTCATATTCAGCAAAATGCTTCAGAACTCATTGGACGGCAATTCACAGTGCAGATGGACAATGACCCGAAGCATTGTGCAAAAGCAACAAAAGAGTTTTTTAAGGGAAAGAAGTGGAATGTTATGCAATGGCCAAGTCAATCACCTGACCTGAATCCGATTGAGCATGCATTTCACTTGCTGAAGACAAAACTGAAGGGAAAATGCCCCAAGAACAAAGCAGGAACTGAAGACGGTTGCAGTAGAGGCCTGGCAGAGCATCACCAGGGATGAAACCCAGTGTCTGGTGATGTCTATGCGTTCCAGACTTCAGGCTGTAATTGAGTGCAAAGGATTTGCAACCAAGTATTAAAAAGTGAAAGTTTGATGGATGATTGTTAATCTGTCCCATTACTTTTGGTCCCTTAAAAAGTGGGAGGCACATATAAAAACTGTTGTAATTCCTACACCGTTCACCTGATTAGAATGTAGATACCCTCAAATTAAAGCTGAAAGCCTGCAGTTAAAGCACATCTTGTTTGTTTCATTTCAAATCCATTGTGGTGGTGTATAGAGCCAAAAAGATTAGAATTGTGTTGATGTCCCAATATTTATGGACCTGACTGTATATGCAAATTTTGACTTTTTATGTTACGTAAGTCAAGCTCAGCATTGGACCCATGTTTCTCTCATGAGTATATGTAAGTCTTTAAATATTCCCAGTGAAGTGACTGGCCTCAGGCGATGCACAAAGATGAAACAAATCCAAAGAGTTGTATCTGTCTATCTGCAGTCTTCTCTTCTCTACATCCTTTCAAAGTCCAGAGTTTATACAGCTTGTCTGAGCTGTCAAAAAAAAGGGGGTGGAGAGCTGAAGTTACACACTGCAGAGCTCAGTGAGGAGAGTTCTGAGAGCTGATTGGAGGGAAGAGACACGCCCTCTTCACACAGCACACAGGAACAGAACTGAGGCAGTTAATCAGCTGCAGATCCCTCCCCTGTCACCTTTTTTTTCTCTTGGTGTCAGGAAAACATGTCAGAAGTGATTCATTCTGATAGCAGAAGAATGAGGCAGCAGACAGAAATGACACTTTGAGGGCCAGTTCACACCATATGCAGTCTAGGGCCTTTTTTTTTTTTTGGCATCCAAAACACCAGGAAAGTAGATTATATGGTTTCCAATGGCATAGTTCACACCAGGGCATTCCAGTTCCAGGAAAAAAAAAGTAGAACATGCTTTTTCCTGCACTGGACTGTACTGGAACATGGTAAAACGCATCAAAAATGCATCGGAATGCACTGAAATTCATCAAAAACGCACCGGACCCCAGTACATTGAAAAAAAAAACAAAGAAGAAAAAAAGTATCTGGAATGCATCCGGAAATGCAGAAAAAATGCACCGGAACATGGCAAAAACACGCATGCAAAAACAACCAGAATGGAACATTGCCTTTAATATCATTTTAATTGTGCCTGTTATTGCACTTTAACTGAACTGTGTTCTTATCACATAAAGCCAGGCAGCTTTCAGACCTCAAATCACCTCTGTACTGAAAATGAATGCAGCCACCAGTTTTAGGATTGGTAAGCTGTAATATACAATATATATCCTATATTGTCAAAAGTATTGGGACACCTGGCTAGACACACTCCTAAACCTTGTGGACAGCCTTCCCAGAAGAGTTGAAGCTGTTATAGCTGCATTGGTGGAGCAATAGATATTTATACAGTATCTCACAAAAGTGAGTACACCCCTCACATTTTTGTAAATATTTTATTCTATCTTTTCATGTGACAACACTGAAGAAATAACACTTGTCTACAATGTAAAGTAGTGAGTGTACAGCTTGTATAACAGTGTAAATTTGGTGTCCCCTCAAAATAACGCAACACACAGCCATTAATGTCTAAACCGCTGGCAACAAAAGTGAGTACACCCTAAGTGAAAATGTCCAAATTGGGCCCAATTAGCCATTTTCCCTCCCCGGTGTCACGTGACTCATTAGTGTTACAAGGTCTCAGGTGTGAATGGGGAGCAGGTGTGTTAAATTTGGTGTTATCGCTCTCACTTTCTAATACTGGTCACTGGAAGTTCAACATGGCACCTCATGGCAAAGAACTCTCTGAGGATCTGAAAAAAGAATTGTTGCTCTACATAAAGATGGCCTAGGCTATAAGAAGATTGCCAAGACCCTGAAACTGAGCTGCAGCACGGTGGCCAATTCCATACAGCGGTTTAACAGGACAGGTTCCACTCAGAACAGGCCTCGCCATGGTCGACCAAAGAAGTTGAGTGCACATGCTCAGCGTCATATCCAGAGGTTGTCTTTGGGAAATAGACGTATGAGTGCTGCCAGCATTGCTGCAGAGGTTGAAGGGGTGGGGGGTCATCCTGTCAGTGCTCAGACCATACACCGCACACTGCATCAAATTGGTCTGCATGGCTGTCATCTCAGAAGGAAGCCTCTTCTAAAGATGATGCACAAGAAAGCCTGCAGTTTGCTTAAGACAAGCAGACTAAGCACATGGATTACTGGAACCATGTCCTTTGGTCTGATGAGAGCAAGATAAATGTATCTGGTTCAGATGGTGTCAAGCATGTGTGGTGGCAACCAGGTGAGGAGTACAAAGACAAGTGTGTCTTACCTACAGTCAAGCATGGTGGTAGGAGTGTCAGGGTCTGGGGCTGCATGAGTGCTGCCGGCACTGGGGAGCTACAGTTCATTGAGGGAACCATGAATGCCAACATGTACTGTGACATACTGAAGCAGAGCATGATCCCCTCCCTTTGGAGACCTATTGAGCATCTGTGGGGCATCCTCAAATGCAAGGTGAAGGAGCACAAGGTCTCTAACATCGACCAGCTCTGTGATGTCGTCATGGAGGAGTGGAAGAGGACTCCAGTGGCAACCTGTGAAGCTCTGGTGAACTCCATGCCCAAGAGTGCTGGAAAATAAGACCACACAAAATATGGACACTTAGGACCCAGTTTGTACATTTTCATTTAGGGGTGTACTCACTTTTGTTGCCAGCAGTTTAGAAATTAATGGCTGTGTGTTGAGTTATTTTGAGGGGACCGCAAATTTACACTGTTATACAAGCTGTACACTCACTACTTTACATTGTAGCAAAGTGACATTTCTTCAGTGTTGTCACATAAAAAGATATAATATAATATTTACAAAAATGTGAGGGGTGTACTCACTTTTTGAGATACTGTATATATCTATATATATATATATATATATATATATATATATGTAGCACCCTGATGTTTAGGCAGGGTTGCTTTTAAACTTATTTGCCAAGTATTGGTTGCCTTGGCCAATTGCTAGGAGATCAATTGATTCCACACTAATTCTGGATTTGCTGTACTTTTCTCTTCTGTCACTAGGGTGCCGGGTACCTGGTGACATTGGATAAGACAAGGGCAGTGCAAGGTCAGATTAATAATGAATGGGGTATCTCAGCCAATGGGCAGGGATTTTCTTGAGTCCCTTGACCTGCTGGGAGAACCTATTTATTTGGGTGGAGTCAGGTGATCGGGGTTCTGTGCCAACTGGACAGCTGTCTGGGTGGCAGTGTGTCGTATTGCCCTCTGGTCTCTAGACCAGAGACCTGAGGCCTACTCTGGGGACATCTGGCTGCTAGGCTGTCTGAGGGCCTATCCAGAAGCAGGAGAGCAGTGTAGGGTTGGGATTGCGGCTTGCAGTCCAACCAGAAGTAACGGTTCTGCCGGCCGGAGAACCTGTTGTGGTCGGAGGTAGAGGGGAAGCTGTTGACACTAAGGGACCATCCACCTTATTATCAGGGACCACCGTGAGTAGCTGAAGCAAGTACCAGTGCAGTGTGTTCACTAACCGGGGAAGGTGAAGAATTTGGAAACTTCAGCAGGTGCCAAGCCAGGGACCCAGCCAGTGGAGGTGATGCCTGCAGAGCATTATTGTGTGCCAAGCCAGGGACCAAGCAGGCCAGCAGGTGATGCTTGAGGAGTATTTGTGAGTGCCAAGCTAGGGACCCAGCAGGGACACGGGGGTGACGCTTGAGGAAGATACTGAGTGAGAAGATTTGAAGAGCTCAAGGGATCCAGTGGCAGTGGATCAGTAAGTCTAGTGAAAGACTGGGAGCTCAGTTGAGTGAAGATCTACAATAGGAGATTGTAGAACAAGTGAAGGAGTTCATTGCAACCT
Organism: Aquarana catesbeiana; assembly: GCF_042186555.1. NCBI lineage: Eukaryota > Metazoa > Chordata > Amphibia > Anura > Ranidae > Aquarana > Aquarana catesbeiana. The sequence continues at coordinate 29,396,683 of NC_133328.1, read as the reverse complement.
TTTATTAGAAACTGTTCTAAGACTGTTGCCATAAGAGACAGCCGTCCTACTCATGCAGATGTGGTGTCTAACTGGATGCCTTTCCCTGCATGGCTGTCTGCCTATAGAAGTCTCAAAGTCTGGCAATTAACATTGCATCTACTTAAGGGTGTCCTGGCTTCAACCCTCTCTCCCACAGTTCTGTTCAAGAGACAATAAATCTCTTTGCATTCAAGAAGTGTCTGGTGTCCATCAATCTACCTTGCATTACACCCACCATGCTTTGTAACCCAATCTACACAGAAGGATGTCAGCTGTCCCTAACTCTGGAGGTCACCATTAGGCCTCTGGGGGCCCGGGACCTCGCTACATATATATATATATACATACATGCAGTCATTTAGAAAATAAGATTCACCCCATGTAAATTGTTAAATTGGAACTACACTGCATCTGAGCACCACAACCCAAAAACGCCATTTAATTCATTTCTGATATTCCAAGAAATCTCCCCCATCCATCTATATCTCCATACTTTATTTTGTTGAGAAATCACTTTTAGATACACCTTTCTGCAGCCACTCGCCGTGTTTGCTCTCTGCAGGAGGATCTTAGTTTTCATGAATGGAGCCTTTGTCTCCAACATAGAGCTTTTGATTAGTGATCTGGATCCACCTGATGCCCATCAGTGCAGCCTATCACTGTCCATCAGTGCCTATCAGTGCCGCCTCATCAGTGTCCATCAGTGCCGCCTCTCAGTGTCCATCAGTGCCGCCTCATCAGTGTCCATCAGTGCCGCCTCATCAGTGTCCATCAGTGCAGCCTATCAGTGTCTATCAGTGCAGCCTATCAGTGTCCATCAGTGCAGCCTATCAGTGTCCATCAGTGCAGCCTATCAGTGTCCATCAGTGCAGCCTATCAGTCCTGCCTCATCAGTGCAGCTTAACAGTGTCCATCAGTGCAGCCTATCAGTGTCCCTCCGTGCAGCCTATTAGTGCAGCTTATCAGTGTCCATCAGTTCAGCCTATCAGTGCTGCCTCATCAGTGCAGCTTATCAGTGTCCATCAGTGTAGCATATCAGTGCCGCCTCATCAGCGCACATCAGTGAAGGAGAAAAATTACTTATTTTCAACGTTTTCTAACAGAAGCTAAGAAAAACGTTGTTTTTCAACATTTTCAGTCATTTTTAGATTTTTTTTTTTAGCAAAAAATGAAAAAAACCCAGTGGTGATTAAATATCACCAAAAGAACACTCTATTTGTGTGGGGAACAAAATGATAAAAATGAAATTTGGGTACAGTGTTGCATGACCACGCAATTGTCATTCAAAGTGTGACAGCGCTGAAACCTGAAAATTGGCCTGGGCAGGAAGGGGGTGAAAGTGCCCGGTATGGAAGCAGTTAAAGAAGCCCAACACCAAAAAAATTATTTCCTTCAATCCACATTTATAGATCAGTCCCAGAAGAGGGGCAGTTACCTAAAAAAAGTGGGATTTGGGTCCATCAGATAGACTGATAACCCCCCCCCCCCCCCCCAAACTGGGGAGCGTTGCAAGCCGTGCATATAATATAACGTGCATTTTATGTTGAATTATTTATTTTTATCACGGCGGTATTTTACAGCCTGTTCTGCTGCTTTTTCCAGCTCTGACATGGTTTGTGCATTTACTATAAAAAGAAAACATGCTTCTGCTCTGTGCTTGTTTTACACTTGAGAAGGCAGCTGTTCTCATGGGATAATGCTTTGTTAATGGTGCAGTGAGCTCCATCCATTTTAATTAAAAGTTAATCTGTCACCGGGAACTGTACACGCCGAAGCCTTCTCACAGGCTTTAAAACGACCCCCCCCCCCAAATAAAAATAGACACCAAAGGGGGAGGGGATCTTGGGGCTGTAAACACGAATCTCCGAAAAAAAATAGCTGAGAACTATTTGGCCCGACGTGTCATAAACAAGAGTCTAGTTACCAACATTTCAAGATGACTTCCCAAAATAAACGTTGCCATTAAATCTCGGCCAAGCTGTCTCGGAGGACCCCCACAATGGCGCTGTCCCCAAAATATTAATGTGGTAATAAACCTAAAAGCAAATTTTTATTACATTGCAGCTTACCAGTTCTTAGATGTGATTGCTACATTTGTTTTGTTTTTTTAGGCTTTCTTTCTTCTATTTTCATCTGGCCAGTAAGTCTGTTTTTCAAAAGCACAAGCTCTCCTGCAAATGTATCAGTTACAGGAATGAGACAAACCATTTCCCACTGACAGAGATGCTTACAATAATCGGATTTTATCTATTTGTGTAAAACCTTTATCCCAAAAGGAAAAAAAAAACTGTTTACTGTAACCGATTATAAAATGTTAGCTGCTGTAACGACATTAACCCGAGTATGAAAGGGGTTAAAGTTGTTTAGGACATTCCATTTCCGAACACAAAGGCAGCTACCGAACACTCCAATCAGCCGGACAAGAAACCCATACGAATAATTCTTCCCCCCAAGTACGAGACAAGGCTCTGTACGGAGGGTCAAACAGGAATCAGACTCTTTTTTTTAGAACCAAAATTACAAGTCTTTATATACAGTTAAAGAGGAGGTTCCCCCCTCCTGCTCATATTACTCTAACAATACAACTGTAACCAGAAACCTAATTAACATGAGCTAGTTTACTAAATCATTTACCCAGACTAGGTGACTCAGAGACATGACCTTTAGGACAGACTTGTGGTCACCGAGCTTCACACATTGGAATAAACACAGGACACCTTCTCACAATAGCAGGAGCTAATTACAATTAACAATACAAACAGTGATCTCCCCCCCTCCTCAGCCTAGTAGGCAACAAACCACAGTAGGAGTAGACTGTCCGGCTCCTACCCAGTTCTAGAGGCCAATGTGATCAGCTCTCTCATCTAACATGTTTAGTTCAGAATCAAACAAACCAAGAATAATCTTTACATATATCCTGGGAGATATCGTGGATAAATATTACTGTCCCATTTTAAGTAATCCAATCATATTCTCAGGGTTCGATCTTTTCTTGGTCACCCTGTGCCCAACAGTGACTCCCGTCACAGCTGCAGTTTGGCTTTAATTTGTTAGTGTGTCCAAACCTACCAGTGCATCTAACACTCCCCTCCCCCAGACTGACAGTGCTGCTGTCCAAATCTCTAACACAGGAGGTGTATTACTTGGCAGATCCCTAGGTGAAAACTGGGGAGGGAGCCTAAAATAAGAAACCTAATGCAGCCACCACATCTAATGATTGGTAAGCTGTAATATAACACATTTTTGGGTTTTGGGTTTAACCTGTTCCCGCCTGCGCTATAGATGAAAGACGGCTACAGCGCGGGCTTACTTTGCTGGGAGGGCGTCCATGTACGTCCTCCCATGGTCGCGCTGCCTGCGTGCCCCCTGCCGTGCATGGGCAGCACGCTCTGCGATCGCTACATCTTTGGGACGCAGCTGATCACAGATCGGGGTAAAGGCCTAATCACAGTGGCCCTTTACCATGTGATCAGCTGTGTCCAATGACAGCTGATCACGGATGTAAACAGAAGTCGGTTATCGGCATTCCTTTCCTCACACTGACAGCATGAGGAGAAGAAAGCCAATAACCAGTTTGTGTTAAAAGGGTCATTTACACTGACAATCAGGGCACTTATTATCATTGTCCTGATTATCAGTGCAGTCAGTGTCCATCAGTGCTGCCAATCAGTGCCACCTACCAGTGCCGCCTATTAGTGCCACCTATCAGTGCCCTTCAGTGCCGCCTATCAGTACCCACCAGTGCAGCCTATCAGTGCCCATCAGTGCTGCCTCATCAGTGTCCACCAGTGCCCATCAGTGCTGCCTGATCAGCGCACATCAGTGAAGGATAAAATTACCTGTTTGCAAAATTTATAACAAACGATGAAAAACTTTTTTTTCAACATTTTCAGTCTTTTATCCTTTGTTTAGCAAGAAAAAAAAAGTGGTGATTAAATACCACAAAAGAAAGCTCTATTTGTGTGAAAAAATGATTAAAATATCATATTGGTACAGTGCTGCATGACCGCGCAATTGTCGTTCAAAGCGTGACAGCGCTAAAAGCTAGAAAATTGGCCTGGGCAGGAAGGGGGTAAAAGTGCTCAGTAAGCAAGTGGTTAAAACTCCTTTAAGTGTCATAGGTTGGTTTATACAATCTATTCTTCATTTAGCCTTTACGTAATGTTAAAGCTGAACTCCAGGCACAAAAATGTTCATTTAAATATACTGTATCCCTCAATAAAGGATGTAAATTAGTGGTGCAAAAGAAAAAAAAGTGCCGATAATGAAGCTGAAAAAGGGGTGGGGCCGTCCCACTGGGTGCCGCACATGTATCATCCCGGCGCGTCCCTGTCAGAGTCTCCGCTCCCGCCTGCTCTTCTCATTCCTGTCATGAGATGTAAGCCTCCCCAGTCTCCCGCCTCCTAAACTGCCTCTTATGATAGACGGAACACTGATCCAATGCCAGAAATCATTGTGCCATGTGTCATAGGAGGTGGGACATCGTTACAGCAGATGCACACAGATCCAGCTCTGACAAACAGCATGAGATTGCGCTACCAGGCACTGGCAAGCTGTATCTCATGGACACTGGTAAGCAATACATGATGGGCACTGGTAGGCTGTACATGCTGGGGACTGGTAGGCTGTACATGATGGGCACTGGTAGGCTGTACATGCTGGGTACTGGTAGGCTGTACATGATGGGCACTGGCAGGCTACATGTCATGGGCACAGGCGGGCTGCTGCATCTGATGGGCACAGGCAGGCTGCTGCATCTGACTGGTAGGCTGCATCTGACAGGCACTGGTGAAGCTGCATTTGATGCACACTGGTGAGGCTGCACTGATCTCTTGTATCATGTCTGCAGCCTCTGACCGTCTCCTGTATCATGTCTGCTAGAGGTGCACCCAATGGAAATTTTGCTAATACTATTAGCAGTGTGTTTAAGTTTAAGGAAGAGATTGCACATATTATACAAGAGTTTGTTAGAGACTGAGGACATGATACAAGAGACGGTTAGAGACTGAAGACATGATACAAGAGACGGTTAGAGACTGAAGACATGATACAAGAGACGGTTAGAGACTGAAGACATGATACAAGAGATGGTTAGAGACTGAAGACATGATACAAGAGATGGTTAGAGACTGAAGACATGATACAAGAGATGGTTAGAGACTGAAGACATGATACAAGAGATGGTTAGAGACTGAAGACATGATACAAGAGATGGTTAGAGACTGAAGACATGATACAAGAGATGGTTAGAGACTGAAGACATGATACAAGAGATGGTTAGAGACTGAGGACATGGTACAAGAGATGGTCAGAGACTGCAGACTGCATTTTTCTTGACCTTTCTTGCACTAAAAGTGCCAATAATGGCCAACAGTAAATTAATATTAATTTAAATTGATAATATTAATTAAAAAGTTGAACATAATACAACTGTATATAAAAATATAAATATTTTTAAAAAACTGTCATTTTCAGGATCGGTTTCGGTTTTCGGCCTAGTGCCTCCTGCATTTTCGGTTTCGGCACCAAAATTAGCATTCGGTACACCCCTAATGTAAATCCACTTTGTGTTCACCAAATAAGACCAGTCACCCTGCACAGGGAGAGAGAGCAGCAGTGATTGGTCTTTATTACAAGAAGCTCCTACACAGAGGGAAAGTCTCACACTGGATTACTACACAGATCGGGAACAAATACACAAAACACACCGAGATTCAAGAAGAATACACATGAAGAATGGAATTAGATGCTATTTACTTTTCCTGGAGTTCAACCTTAAAGTTCTACCCAAGAATTACAGTGGAACTTCGGATTACCAGGAGTATGCTCACAATCCACAGTACTCGCATATCAAAGTGAGTTTTCCCATTGAAGTCCCGCATTGACTTCACGAGCCTTTGCGAGGTTTGCCGAGGTCAGCCGAACTGTACTTGGGCCTTTCCGTGCATTTCTGAATGCCGACGATCGGCGCTGTTCGGCTCCGGCGCCCCCCACCTCAGGCCAAAAGCGGTACTGCACACCACTTTTGGCCTGAATCCTGCTCGTTTTGCGAGACAACATTCTCAAATCGAATTAGGATTTTTAGAAATACAGTGCTTGTTTTGCGAAATGCTCGTTAACTGCGTTACTCGCAAACCAAGGTTCCACTGTACACAAAAAACACCCTTGCAGAGCCCCCCCCCCCCCTCCCCTCTGAACTGTAAAGGGGAGTAGAGGTATAAGCTGAAATTCTTACCTTGCTCCTCACTTCAGCAGACTTTAGGCACTAATCTTCTCTCCGACACCCCAGGTTGTGGGCGGGCCATCACCATCCTCATGTACAGTGCAGGGATATTGGTTCTGCATTGTACATGATGACATCAGTGTGAAACTGCCATCCAGAGTGCCTTACTAAACCCACAACAGTAAAATCAGCAATAAAGCATGTTTGTTATACTCACTGTGGAACCTAAGGGGTTAATCCTTTGCACTGTGTAAAAAGGCTGCTTAATCCTGTCTTCTCTGCTTCTCCCCTCCTCCTTCCACTGTCCCCAATCATTCTCCTAATAGAACAGAGCTTTGGAGGCACTCTGTACATGCTCAGTTTCATTTGTATTGCTAAAGAGTTTTTTTTCTTTTTTTCTTGGGAGGGTGCATGTGTCAGCACAGGGCCAATCAGCACTGTCCAGACAGAGGGTCAGGGGGTCCTGCAGCCTCATAGGACAGTCAGAGGAGAATGAAAACTTCTCCTATAAACTTTAACCAGGAATTGATAGAAGTCACAAGACTGCTATACACTGCTGATGAGAAAAGGTGTTTAGCAGTTTATATTTAGTAAAATAATTGTATTTCCATGTCCAGTGCACTGTGGGGGACCAGATATAGTGAATGCAGGCTCCCGGGTTTAGTAACACTTTAAGCCTGGTACACATGATGAGAATATCGGACGAATGATCGTCCCATTTTTTAAAAAATGTTTTTGCATGCAAGTCTCATATTGAAAATGAAGAGGTTACTAAAGTTACAAAAATTCTCATACAACAGGCTACAACTTTGGAAGTAATGTATTGTATTGTATTGTAATTTAATCTTTCATTTTCAAGCATGTGTGCTCTTGATCTTCCAATTTTTTTTCGGACGAATACTGTACTGATTAAAATCAAAATCGTTAGTTCTGGTATTGTACGAGAAAAATTTTCATGCTTGTCCCTTCAGCTAATTTCACATGAACCGCCATGATCGGCTTTCGAAAGCTGTGTACTAATGATCAGATTATTATACGATCGATTTTTTGTCCCATTTCCTGATCATGTGTACTAGGCTTTAGAAAAGTGGCTTTGGGGGAATAGTCACACTTTACACTTTATTCCTCTACCTCTATATTTAATATAAATGTAACCCTTGCAGTGTGTGGTGAAGGGGGTGGGGGTGAGGCAAGGGTGTTTTTTTGTTTTAATTCCTGGAGTTCAGCTTTATAAAGCCAACTCTAGCCAAAACTTTGCATATTCTAGAAATGATAGGACCCCGGTCAGGTGCCTGTGACCCAATTAAGGTGGCTTTCCACTAATTCCTGTCCTGATGACACCTTGTAAAGTAAAGTAAAATTTCACCAAAATTAAAGCTTTCAGTGGGGCCTCCCTGTACCTTATGACATCAGCATGCAACCACTGGCTAGACTAGAGCGTCTTACAGAACAGGAGACCAATCACAACTTATCCCTCTGCCCTATATGTAATTAGCATTTAACCCTTGCTGGAGAGGGGGGGGGGGGGGCAGGTTGGATTACTGCAATTGTGTTTTTTATGTAATTCCTGGAGTTTAGATGTAAAGGGCAATTTCAGCCAAAATGTTGTTATTTTTTTCTTTTTAGTTTTGCATAACACCGCCTAACTGTAAATATACATCAATAATTTGACATAAAAATTACAGGGGTTATGGCAACTAGGTGCTGCCATAACCCCGGTATTTTTATTTACAGCAGGCGGCCAGCTTTCCGATAAAAGTGGTCCCAGTGGCGTATTTGCCGCGGGATCACTTTTATAGGCGGCACAAAGAGCTGGGAAGAAACGTAGGACTTTACATGAGGTGTGTATCCAGTCCTATGTATAATACATGTACAGTATCTCACAAAAGTGAGTACACCCGTCACATTTTTGTAAATATTTTATTCTATCTTTTCATGTGACAACACTGAAGAAATGACACTTTGCTACAATGTAAAGTAGTGAGTGTACAGCTTGTATAACAGTGTAAATTTGGTGTCCCCTCAAAATAACTCAACACACAGCCATTAATGTCTAAACCGCTGGCAACAAAAGTGAGTACACCTCTAAGTGAAAATGTCCAAATTGGGCCCAATTAGCCATTTTCCCTCCCCGGTGTCATGTGACTCGTTAGTGTTACAAGGTCTCAGGTCTGAATGGGGAGCAGGTGTGTTAAATTTGGTGTTATCGCTCTCACTCTCTCATACTGGTCACTGGAAGTTCAACATGGCACCTCATGGCAAAGAACTCTCTGAGGATCTGAAAAAAAGAATTGTTGCTCTACATAAAGATGGCCTAGGCTATAATAAGATTGCCAAGACCCTGAAACTGAGCTGCGCATTCCAGTATGTTCCAGTACAGTCCAGTGCAGAAACAATGCAGCATGTTCTACTTTTTTTCTGGAACAGGAACGCACTGGAACTGCAAGCACTGGTGTGAACTATGCCATTGAAAACCATATAACTGACTTTCCATGCATTTTTGATGCAGAAAAAAAAAACGCACTAGACTGCATGTGGTGTGAACTGGCCCTTAAGTACCATAGTTTGTCCCCATTCCACAAGCGTGCGCAATTTTAAAGCATGACATGTTAGGTATCGATTTACTCGGCGTAACATCGTGTTTCACATTATAAAAAAAAATTGGGCTAATTTTACAGTTTTTTTTTTTTTTTAATTCATTAAATTGTATTTTTTCCCAAAAAAATTGCATTTGAAAGACCACTGAGCAAATACAGTGTGACATAAAAAATTGCAACGACTGTCATTTTATTTTCTAGGGTCTCTGCTAAAAAATATATATATACTGTTTTGGGGTTCTAAGTAATTTTCTAGCAAGAAATACAGATTTTTACTTGTAAGCAACAAATGTCAGAAAAAGGCCTGGTCTTGAAGTAGTTAAAGTGTAAGAATCATTGCCAGATGCCCCATTAAGATGATTTACCCTCACTTCATGTCCTATTACAGTGATGGCGAACCTTGGCACCCCAGATGTTTTGGAACTACGTTTCCCATGATGCTCATGCACTCTGCAGTGTAGTTGAACATCATGGGAAATGTAATTCCAAAACATCTGGGGTGCCAAGGTTCACCATCACTGTCCTATTAGAATCGTAGATTGTAAGCTCCCAGGATCAGGGCGCTCCTAACCATCTTGTATTGAATTATATTGTTGCTGTAATGTCTCCCTTTATATTGTAAGATGCTGCGCAAACTGTTGGCGCTATATTAATCCCAAATAACAATAAGAAAAATAATGATAATAATGTCCTGCTGACTCCATTTAAAGTGAGGCTGGATTCACACTGCCGTACGGAGCGTTCACCTTTTCAGGTCCAATTACGGTCTGAATTTTTGGATGAATTTGGACCTGAAAGGGACCAGAAGAAGCACAGGACTCCTGTGCAATCATGAGAAGGAAGTGTTACCAGCACACCAGGATCTCCAAAATTGGGTTCAAAATTTTAATCACATAGTATCAAAAAAATAAATAGAAGCGACATTTTGGAGCCACGCAGGACCCCTTCATCAGACACGTTTTGTACCCAATTTTGGAGATCCTGGTGTGCTGGTGACACTTCCTTCTCATGATTGCAGTCGGTCTCAGCCGTTGGTCATTTCAGCACCCAATCTAAGATACAGCCGTTTGTGCAGGAACGTGTGCGTTGGGAGTATTGCATTGGAGGACTACTGCGCAATTCTCACCGGAGCCACTCGCCACCGGCTCCATTGAGCGCCCCGTCACAATCTGATGACATGCCAATTGGATGTGGGGAAACCTTCTTAAAGTTATGGCTTAGATTGACTTCAACGAAACAAACGATTTCAGTGTATTTTTAGTGATTGCACGTTTTAAGTGCTTATTGCAGTGTTTATCCTAAAGTAATTTTTTATATCACTTTGCCATTTTTATAACCTTGCTTTCCTTTTTTTTCGTTTTTGCTTTAAATTTAGAGATTTGTAGATTAAACACAAGAGAAAACTCTTTGTTTGACTCAACTTCATTCCCCTCATTCACTCTTCCAGCTTAACTACTGCTGCATTAAGATATCAGCTACATAGGAAAGGCATTGTTTTTAGTGAGTTGACCAACCTATAGACTTGCACCATGAGAAAGGGCAGTAAGGTACAACCCAACCTCTAGTGGCAGAGCTGACCTACCGCAGGGGAACCCGCTGGGGATAGGGTGTGTATTGCAGCCACTACTGCTTTTTGTACTTGAAAAAGGCTTGGTCAGTTTGAAAAACTAAACAGTAATTTGGGCTTTAAGCCCCATCCCCTCCCACAGCTACACTTTTCTTATCAAGGGCTGCTGAAGGGGTGTGTGGCATAGTTCTGAGAGGGGGCAGTGTTTATTGTCAAACTAGGCAGACTTACAGAAGTTCAGTATTTTCCTTACAATAAAGAGGCACATTGAAACTGATTTACATAGCTGCCTGCAACATGGTGTATTGTTAGTTCAGACAACTTAGCAGTGGCGGGCTGTTAATAGGGGGTGCTCGGGCGGCGGCGCAGCCCCCCCCCCCCCCAAAGCTGAACTTAAAAAAAAGTGGTCCTTTAAGAGCGTCCGGTCACCGGACACTGAGCTGTCCACTAGAAGCTTGACTACTGCAATCAGGTGATTGCAGCTGAAAAGCTTTATTGGGCGTTGTTTGGAGTGTAAACAGGGTGCAGGCCATGCGTCCTGAACATTCCCAGTCCCACTGTCTACATCCATTCATTCCAGATTCCACCCTGTTGCATCTAATTGACGGGTCAGGAGGATGGTAGGTGGGGCTTATCGCGTAACTGTCACTTCCAGTTTGCCCACCACTCGGAGAGCACAACCTGAGGTTACTTAGCTAAGCAGCACCGACCATCCAGAGCTGCCGCTTCAGGAGAGGAGGAGGAGAGCCCTGCCACACGAGCAGTAAGTGGCGCTGGACCGGCCGCACAGGGGGAGAGTGGTTATTGTCAGTGCTGGAACGTGGATCAGCAGTTGCCCAGTGCATCTATGGATATTGGCTGCTGGGAAAGGAGCCCCACCCACCACTTTCCCAAGCTGTATACCCTAATCTGTGATGCTGAGCTGTATACCCTGATCTGTGATGCTGAGCTGTATACCCTGAGCTCTATACCCTGATCTGTGATGCTGAGCTGTATACCCTGAGCTGTATACCCTGATCTGTGATACTGAGCTGTATACCCTGAGCTGTATACCCTGATCTGTGAGGCTGAGCTGTATACCCTGAGCTGTATACCCTGATCTGTGATGCTGAGCTGTATACCCTGATCTGTGAGACTGAGCTGTATACCCTAAGCTGTATACCCTGATCTGTGATGCTGAGCTGTATACCCTGATCTGTGATGCTGAGCTGTATACCCTGAGCTGTATACCTTGATCTGTGATGCTGAGCTGAATACCCTGAGCTGTATACCCTAATCTGTGAGGCTAAGCTGTATACCCTGATCTGTGAGGCTGAGCTGTATAACCTGAGCTGTATACCCTGAGCTGTGATGCTGAGCTGTATATCCTGACCTGTATACCCTGAGCTGTATACCTTGATCTGTGATACTGAGCTGTATACCCTAAGCTGTATACCCTGATCTGTGATGCTGAGCTGTATACCCTGAGTTGTATACCCTGATCTCTGATGCTGAGCTGTATACCCTTAGCTGTATACCCTGATCTGTGAGGCTGAGCTGTATACCCTGATCTGTGATGCTGAGCTGTATACCCTGATCTGTGAGGCTGAGCTATATACCCTGATCTGTGAGGCTGAGCTGTATACTCTGTCCTGTGATGCTGGGGCTGTATACTCCTGACACTATATATTTCTATAAGGGGTGGGGCTTATGAGAAGTGGAAGTGGCCAAATGGGAAGGGCGGGGTCTGGCTCCCCCCATACTAAAACTTTACCAGCCTCCACTACAACGTAGATTGACCTATAAATGACATCTGCAAAACATATAGAACTTAAAGGGGCAATCAGAGCACCCCACCTCCTACAGCCTAATACTGTGTATATTAGTGCAAATAGTGATAGGATAGCATTCCTCAGGCTTAAAGGGAATATATACAGTATGTATATTTGGGGTTTGAAAAAAGGAGGTTCAGCCTTCTATTGCAGAAAGGGTTCTTTACTGTTAGAATAGTAAAAATGTAGAACTCCCTCCCACAGGAACTGGTACTAGCTGACGGTGTCAACAGCTTCAAAAAACTTTTAGATGTCTTCCTCTGAATCAAAACCTTGGAATCCAAATATACAGGGCTATGGGAATTGTTGAAGAATAAAAATCACACACACACACACACACACACACACACGAGTTGAACTGGATGGCCCTGTGTCTTTTTATAACCCTATAAAGTATGCACCTAATGGTATTAGCAGCACTAAACCAAACACGGGACAGGGACAGTCAGGAACAGTCCAAGCAAGCTGGTCCTGCACTTTTATTCAGCAAGGCGGCAAACATAGTTTCAGTGCAAGAGGTCTTTGTGACCATTAGGTCAGTTTCTGTATAACAGGGTGCCCCCTAAAGGGTACCCCAAAACAAACAGACAGCACTTGTACCTTTTTGGTATTTTGTCATCACTCAGCCTTTTAAGCCAACAGCAAAGAGAGAGAAACCCCTGAGCATCAGTCAGATCACATATATAAAGGAGATAGAGGGTCCTCAGCATCAGTCAGCTCACATATCAGTGGTGGAACTACCAGGGTCGCAGCAGTCGTGCTTGCGACTGGGCCCTTGAGTTCCGCCACTGTGGGGGGGTCCAAAAGCTCAGGGTATGGCTCCACGTTTGCTGGCTGCAGTTGTGAGTAGAGAGTGTTTATTATACTCTCTGTCACACTGCCCAGTCCCCGCACTGACAGCCCACCCCCCTCCTCGCACGGACAGGAGAAGAAAGAGATAGAGCAGGATCTGCTCCTCTCGCCCCCCTCCCCCTGTGTGTACCCGTGGCCCCGGCCACATTCCTTGCAAAGTCCACCAGCCTCCAGCTAGATAGTGGAGGAAAGGCTAGCTTGTACCATGGATGCTGCAACCCTCCACAGGGGAGCCACAGCTCTCCAAGACAGCCTTTCTTCTCTTAGTGATTGAAAACAAAGCAGCACAGAGGTGGATCGGTCATTGAGGGGACTGAATAGAGAGTGTTGTCACCTCCAGAGCCCCTCTACCAACACAGCAGCCCACCGGGGTTTCCCCCTGGTGCGGTGCACTACAAGCCCCAGCATGCTCTGCCAGCCTATGTGTTTGTATAGCACAGGCTAGTAGGCCTTGCTTGCTGACCACAGTGGCGGAACTCCAGGGCCCAAGCCTCCATCTATGGTGAGTGAAGCATCCCTCCCTTCCTCTCTTATCTCGCCAGCCTCTGAGCACACTAATGTAAGGGAGAGCTCTGTGGACTGTAATGTAAAGGGGGACTCTGATGTAAGTGAGGGCTTTGGTCAGCAGAGACCCCCTTACATCAGGATTCCCAGAGAACCCCTTACAGCCAAGCTCCCCCTTAGGGCTCTTTCACATGGGCAGACTCTGCCAAGCGGATCAGCCTGCTCAGCGGGGAATCTCTCCGCTGAGTAGGCAGATGACAGGTCCATGTCCGCTCCACTTGCGCAGAGCAGACATGGACACAGCCCACTGTTTTCTATAGGTCATACAATCCGCTAGATGGATGGTGAACGGATCCCTATCTGTCTGTTTTCATTGGATCGAATGCAGGCAGGTGTAAATGGACACATGTCTGTTTACATCCGCCTCCCCATACAGAACTTTGGGTAGTCCAATCGGTTCGCACGTGTAAAAGGACCCTTACAGTGCAAGTGGAAATTCTGCAGACTCTGAAGTAACAGGGGCTCTAGAAACCCTGCTCAGAGAGGAATGCTGGGAACAATAATGTAAGTGAGAGTTCCAGTTATCAGGGACCCCTTTATATCAGAGTCTGCAGTGTTCCCCCTTACATCAGAGTTCTCACTGTTCTTCCCTAAATCAAAGTCCCCAGAGTTCTCACTTATATCAGTGTCTGCACAGTCCCCTCTTACAGTGTAAGGGAACTTTACAAGTTCAGATGTAAAGGGGAACTCTATAGATTCAAAAGTAAAAGGGAAACTCTGCGTATTCAGATGTAAAGCAAAATTATGTGGGCTCTGATGTGAGGGAGGGCTCTTGTGATTAAATATATAAAATTAGAATTAGAATTAGAAATCAGCATCAGTCAGCTCACATATATAAAGGAGAAAGGTGAGAGAGAGGGTCCTCAGCATCAATCAGCTCCCATATATAAAGGAGAGAGAGGGTCCTCAGCATCAGTCAGCTCCCATATATAAAGGAGAGAGAGGGTCCTCGGCATCAGTCAGCTCCCATATATAAAGGAGAGAGAGGGTCCTGAGCATCAGTCAGCTCCTTTATATAAAGGAGAGAGACGGTCCTCAGCATCAGTCAGCTCCTTTATATAAAGGAGAGAGAAGGTCCTCGGCATCAGTCAGCTCCCATATATAAAGGAGAGAGAGGGTCCTGAGCATCAGTCAGCTCCCATATATAAAGGAGAGAGAGGGTCTTCAGCATCAGTCAGCTCCCATATATAAAGGAGAGAGAGGGTCTTCAGCATCAGTCAGCTCCCATATATAAAGGAGAGAGAGGGTCCTCAGTATCAGTCAGCTCCCATATATAAAGGAGAGAGAGGGTCCTCAGTATCAGTCAGCTTCAATATATAAAGGAGAAAGAGAGTCCTCAGTATCAGTCAGCTCACATATATAAAGGAGAGAGAGGGTCCTGAGCATCAGTCAGCTCCCATATATAAAGGAGAGAGAGGGTCTTCAGCATCAGTCAGCTCCCATATATAAAGGAGAGAGAGGGTCTTCAGCATCAGTCAGCTCCCATATATA